>NC_134835.1:33587723-33887723 GCF_004210375.1 Tachypleus tridentatus
GTCTACAAGAGACAATAACCGGAGACCCGTTGTTAAAATAAAAACCACTCCACGCATTTTGAAGTTGTGGATTTAATATGACAGTGATAACTAAATCCTACTATTTGTTCAACACAACTACTTCTCACTACTAACTTCCCTCAAGTCTATCAACTTGTCTTGGTTTTAGCATCGTAATCTCGTAAACTTGTCGTTGAAACACGAGAAGATTTCTATCTCTTCAAAATTAAGGCTAACGGATAATCCTTCATTGTTTCTGTGAATGTCCCAAACAAGTAATGAAAAAACGAAATGTAAGTGAAATATACTACAATGGTGAAAACTGGGAAAAACATTTCACTTCGTCCAGTTTTGTAATAAAATTTCTTGTAATAACTACAAAAAGAAAATAGAACACACATCTAAAACTTATTTAGTATTACTTTTCTCATAATTTCATATCAACGCAGTGGGAGTCGTAACAGTGAATTTTATGTTAACAAATACTTCTTGGAGTTCCAATTGATGGCTTTCATTAAAGTAATTAATTTTGAGCTACTCTTTTTACCAACGAATAGTGGGATTGATTGAGACTTCATAACGTCCCAACGGCTGAAATGGCGAGCATGTTTGGTGTGACAAAGATTCGAATCGGGAACTTCACATTAAGAGTCGAGCGTCTCTAACTATCTGGCCATACAGGTTCATGTAATTAATATTCATACACTTATTAAAATTGTTTTGAAAATAAATACATCACGAGAATCGCTAAATGTTTTGCTAAATGTAGCAATTTAGGCTGTGTAATTTATAGCGGTAATAAAAATATTTAAAAAAAGGCTTACCGAATAATAACAAACACAACTAAATCACTCAAATGTGTATGTAATAAGGTATAGACTGAGGCAGTATTTCTAACTTTAGAGACACTAATGTATTTATTTACAACGCTATAATACGGGTTTCGATACCGGTGGTGGGCAGAGAGCTCAGAAAACCCATTGTGTTTTGGTTTAGTTTGCTTTGAATTTCGCGCAGAGCTACACAAGGGCTATCTGCGCTAGCCGTTCCTAAGTTAGCAGTGTAAAACTAGAGGGAAGGCAGCTAATCATCAGCACCCACCGCCAACTCTTGGGCTACTCTTTTACCAACGAATAGTGGAATTGACCATCACATTATAACACCCCCACGGCTGAAAGAGCGAGCATGTTTGGTGCGACTGGGATTCCAACCCGCGACCCTCGGATTACGAGTCGAGTGCCTTGACCCACCTGACCATGCCGGACCCCATTGTGTTGCTCTGTGCTTTAATTCCAACAAACAAACCTTATACATTTTATTTCATAAACATACAATGATTGAATAACAACGTAGTTTAAGTATGTGAAGCTGTATATTTTTTGGTTGCGATTATTCTATTTTCAAACAGACCTAGGCATGGTCAGGTGGCTAAGGCGTTCAACTCGTACTCGGAATGCCGCGGGTTCAACTCCTCGTCACACCAAACATGCTCGCCCTTTCAGCCGTTGGTGCGTTATAATGTAACGGTCAATCCCACTATTCGTTGGTAAAAGAGTAGTTCAAGATTTGGTGGTGGGTGCTGATGACTAGCTGCCTTCCCTCTAGTCTTAAACTGCAAACTTAGGGACGGCTAGCGCAGATAGCTCTCGTGTTGCTTTGCGCGAAATTAAAACAAACCAAACCAAACGTTTACTGTATATTTTCAAACAGACATAAGCTAAGGCGTTTCATTCGTAATCTGAATGTCGTGGGTTCAAATCCTCGTCACGTCAAACATGGTCACCCTTTCAGCTGTGGGGGCGTTATAATGTGACGGTCAATCCCACTATTCGTTGGTAAAAGAGTAGCCCAAGAGTTGGCGGTGGGTGGTGACAACTAGCTGCCTTCCCTCTAGTGTTACAATGCTAAATTAGGGATGGATAGAGCAGATAGCCCTCTTGTAACTTTGCGCGAAGTTCATATACAAACAAACAAGCAAACAGAACTTTTATATCGTAGATACCAAACAGAGATTGATTTGATTTATTAATAATTTTGTGAATTTTCGAAAAAAGAGACATATTTTTTGCAATTCTTTCTATCTTTTGCTGTTTTTTGTGTGGTATTTTTAGCTAGAATTAATAAAAATGTAGGAATTTTAATTCCAAAGGGCGTCATTGCCGTGTGTCACAATTTGATATAAGTGGACTCTTCGCATCACAGCGTGATGAATATTTTAATGAAATATTTCGAAACACGTGCAAAACTGATCAAACGTAGAACGGGATTTACTTCTGTTTCTTTAGACCCATCCTGCTGGAAAATTAAGAGCTCATAACGCTAAAAATCGCGTTTCGATACCCGATGTGTGCAAGCGCTGGTGGTGTACTGTTTAGCTTTGCGCTTCGCAACAAATATACCTTAAGATCGCTTTAGTTAATTTGTGAACACGATAATATTGTGCATTTAATTTAAACTCAGCGTTATATAAATAACAGTTGAACTTCCAGTTTACTAATAATTTGAATCACAGAGTCACCTAACGTCTTATAAGTAATCTTTCCATGTGGCAGAAGTAGACACGAATACTTACTGCGAGCTTTGGTCGATATTTCCTTGAGCAGTTTGTGGAAATCTTTTTCTTCCGGTTTTGTCTCGTCAAAAACCTCGTTGAAAGACTGTCGGCCTAAAGCGGTGTACACAGCCCCAAAGGTGAAGAAACAGTTGGAGTGACCCAAAGACTGATCTCGGAAATCGTGGAACAACAGAGCCACCGTTTTCCAGTGAAACTTTCGTAACAGTTCGAGGAAAAGATGTCCGATTTGGGTGTATGACCCGTTCATTCTGGTCATCAGTCGATAATGGGGATACTTGGAATCAAAGTTACTGTTCTGACCCCCAACAGTCAAGAGAGGAATATTCCAGAAAGCTGAATAGCGAGCTACAGGGGCCAGCACGTAGGGGCACAGAGGGCCAAAAAAAACATCTGCTGTTCCGGTCACATAAAAGTCCAACGCTGCTATGGGTCCTGTCGTTGAAGAACAGTCCGTATCTTTGTAGATGGTTTGGACTAAACGACCACCTAAGCGTTCGTATAGACTCTTCTTCAAGGTTTGGATGGCATACAAAACTCCAGGTACAACTTTATGAAGAGAATAAGGTAGCCTATCGTTATCTGGAGCCAAAACAATAATATTCAAGGTGGACGTCGTTCGTTCTCTTTGGTTAAGAGCTTCTTGTCGTATAGTGATGGAACTTCTGTTTGGAACAAAAAATCTCCTTGGAATTACTCCTTCAGTATAGCTTTCTGGAGAAACAGTTTTCAAGAAGTAACAAAATAAATTGAGTAATGTTAAGTAAGCGTGGGACCACTTCATTATAAGATATGTCTACCACTTCTCAAACAAAGAGACGCGGGAGGAAACGAACATAGATAACGGGTCTTCTTATGAGATCATCTTGAAGAAACGTTTCATAACTTGGAGCAAAATTAACTTTGTGACATCTCTCCTTCCACACGTTATCACCACGCAGATACAGTAAGAAAAGTAATTTATACGTAGTTCTATAGATTAACAAGAAGGTAAACTGAGCGCATTCGTGTCTGTTAAATCTCTCTCAATCGACAGTAAAGTTTGTCGTAAAAAAACGTTCCAACACTTGAAGGATTTCCAAAATTTTTTTTTATTTTAGAGATATATTCTCGTCGAAAGGTTCGCATTCTATTTTGAAAAAAAAAAAGGATAACTTCCCCTCCGATTTGTTTTTTTTTTACTTACTTCATCAACATCCGTGGTCGTAAGGCTTGTCTACCGATACCAATACTGCAAGCTGAAGGAACGCGTGTGGTGTTTAACCCCAGTGCCGCGTTATACGAAACTATCTGCGAACAAGCGCGAACCCTTACGTCATTCGTTTCGTCACAAGCCCCACCCACTTTTTTCACTCGTTGCGAGGTTAGATAATAATAACAATATTCTGTTTGATCTTATAGCTCGGTTTTATTTTCGTTCACATTATTACATCATTAATAAATATATTGCTGGTAAGATGCTAAGTCGTAAAATAGCAGAGACGCATGGATTCGTGACGGGTTTGTTTGTTTTTTAATTTCGCGCAAAGCTACACGAGGGCTATCTGCGCTAGCCGTACATAACTTAGCAGTGTAAGATTAGAAGGAAGACAGCTAGTCATCATCACCCACCGCCAACTCTTGAGTTACTCTTTTACCAACGAATAGTAGGATTGAGCGTCACATTATAACACTCCCACAGCTGAAAGGGCGAACCTACGACCCTCGGATTACGTTTGTGACGGGTATAAATATACAGTTATTCCTGAATGTCAGTAATTGATCTAGGCCTAATATTATAGCTGTTTGAACCTCAACATAATAAATAATGCCCTTGAACCTACTTATCTAATCATAATCTTTATCACGTGTTTAATACTAACAATTATCATAATTAATTAAAATTGATTGTCTTCATAGTTATTTAGTTGTAATTATTATCCTAATTATATAACCCTGGTTACCATTATATAATAGTTAGTTAACCTTCATTTTTATAACTAGTCAACATCGGGTATCATCACATTATATCATGATATAGTCACGTCTCTTGAGCCCTAATTACACAGGTCTGCAAATTTAAGCTTCATAAAAGCTGCTTGGGTTTTAATAATAGATTACCCATAATTCACTTTCACAGATTTCGAAAATGACTTTCTTTTTCTTTTTTCTGTCACGTATGGATTTTTTTTTTTTACAAACCAAGAATCTCTTCCCAGTGCCGGGCTTACGAATTTGTTCTCAACACCACATTATGACGAGTCTTTTCTAAACACCACAGTATTACGAGTTTGTTCTCAACACCACATTATGACGAGTTTATTCTCAACACCACAGTATGACGAGTCTGTTCTAAACACCACAGTATCACGTGTTTGTTCTAAACACCACAGTATTACGAGTTTGTTCTAAACACCACAGTATCACGAGTTTATTCTCAACACCACAGTATGACGAGTCTGTTCTAAACACCACAGTATCACGTGTTTGTTCTAAACACCACAGTATTACGAGTTTGTTCTAAACACCACAGTATGACGAGTCTGTTCTAAACACCACAGTATCACGTGTTTGTTCTAAACACCACAGTATTACGAGTTTGTTCTCAACACCACAGTATCACGAGTTTGTTCTCAACACCACATTATGACGAGTTTATTCTCAACACCACAGTATGACGAGTCTTTTCTAAACACCACAGTATCACGTGTTTATTCTCAATACCACAGTATGACGAGTCTGTTCTAAACACCACAATATCACGTGTTTATTCTCAATACCACAGTATGACGAGTCTGTTCTAAACACCACAATATCACGTGTTTATTCTCAATACCACAGTATGACGAGTCTGTTCTAAACACCACAATATCACGTGTTTATTCTCAATACCACAGTATGACGAGTCTGTTCTAAACATCATAGTTCTGTATATTTATCTTTTATTATTTCTAATGCATGAAAACAAGTATTTTTTTAAACACAGCACCACCAAGACTGTTTTAATAGCTCGTGCTGTTTACGAAGGTAACGCTTGATGAATGCAGAACAAAAGTGGTCAGAAAAGAGCATAAGGTAAAAACCTTAGCCAAATGTCTTTGTTGTCATTTGTTTTGGGGCTAAGACATTTTTGTTGTATTGGGCTCTGAAGGAGCATTGTGAGGTCAAATAAGTTCAAACACAAAAGCTTCACAAAGAAAATATCATTTTCTGTTAATGCAAAGTTATTGCTCCAGGTCCTTAGCAGAGTTTATTTCAAAAGATTATAAGTAGTTTGTAGCAATGTATTTAATTTTATATGTTCTGTAAACGTTGTATTCCAAGACACGGTGAAGACGAAACACATAGGCACTTGAGTACTGCGACAACAGTAACTCCATGGACCCAGAGTGTGAAATGATATGTGTTTTTATTCGTATCCTGTTAAATGAAATATGTGAGTCCGGTCGTTTCTTTGTAGTTAAGCACAAAGCTACACGATGGGTTATATGTGCTTTGCCCACCACGGGTATCGAAACCTGGTTTCTGTCGTTGAAAATCTGCAGATATACCGCTGTGTCATCAAGTTGGTGGCATGACTAGTTGTTAAAACACTTGTAAAAGGTCTGAATGAGGTTCATAAACTACCTTCACATTTTACGTCCTCTCCTTCTTTTGCTTCGGTTTATTTGAAATTAAACACGAAGCTATACAGTGGACTCAATGTGCTGTGACCACCACAGGTATCTAAACCCGGTTTCTGGCGTTGTAAGTTTGCAGCCATAGAAATTCAAAAACAAACAAACTTGTCGCCTCTGGTTTGTTCGATTGTTGTTTAAGCACAAAGTTGGTCATCTGCGATGTATTTACTGCAGGAATCAAACTTCACATTTTAGCGTTATAAACTACGAGCCTATTAATTTTAATTATGTTACAAATCCGAGCCAAGAAGGTGACTTCGCTGTTATAATGAAAATAATACTTTATCCAGAATTTACATTATATTTTGTTCGACTACATATTATTAAATGGGACACCAGTTTACAAAGGGTGTATGGACCGAGGTAAAATGATGTTGAATCGCTTGCATTTTGGTTCTTTTTCCAAAAACACTGGTTTACCTTCGACTATGTTTGTGATTTTTAGCACACGATCCGAAGAAATACGATAATTCGTCATATGTGATTAAAACATATTTTCCATTTCACTGAGATATACTATCTATGTTATCTCAGAGACAAATGATTCCTTCCTCTTATGAAGATAACTACGGTTGAGAGAATGATATTGCATGCCACTTACACAGTTCTCTGAACGTTCCGAAATCTGATTATTCCATCATCCTGTAAGTATGGAAAAAGGAATATTTATATATATATATATATATATACACATACACATAAGTAAGGTAACGCCTTAACCCTAAAACACCAGTATTGGGTCACTATGATCTTATACCAGCTAGAGTTAATAATTGAAAATTTAGCCCTAGTATTTTAGAAAACATTCATAAGGCTATAGAAGTGTTTGAGAGTCAACACATATAATTTATAAAATAAATAACATCGTTTATAAATCATAAAGTAAATAACAACATATAACCAAAATACCTATAAATTGTTTGTTTGAATTTCGCGCAAAGCTACTTGAGGGCTATCTGCTCTAGCCGTCCATAATTTAGGAATGAAAAAGTAGAAGGAAAGCAGTTCGTCATGACAACCCGCCGCCAACTCTTGGGCTACTCTTTTACCAACGAATAGTGGGATTGACCGTAACATTATAACGACCCCACGGCTGAAAGGGCGAGCATGTTTGGCGCGATGGGGGATGCGAACCCGTGACCCTCAGATTACGAGTCGCACGCCTTAACACGCTTGGCCATGTAAGACGAGAAGGATTTTATTGACAGAATAAATATTGTTTTGGAATTTCGCACAAAGCTACTCGAGGGCTATCTGTCCTAGCCGTCCCTAATTTAGCAGTGTAAGACTAGAGGGATGGCAGCTAGTCATCACCACCCACCGCCAACTCTTGGGCTACTCTTTTACCAACGAATAGTGGGGTTGATTGTCATATTATAACGCCCCCACGGCTGAAGGGGGAGCATGTTTGGTGTGACGGTGATTTGAACCTGTGACCCTCAGATTACGAGTCGAGTGTCTTAACCAACTGACCATTTCAGGCCACACCTCTAAATTTTAAATTAAATAACAAACTACAACCGAAATGCTTATAAATCGTAAAGTAAATAACAAAATGTAACCAAAACATTAAATAGGTAAAACAATGTTGTAAACATAAAAAGTATAAAGTGAAATTCAACGTTCACACATTAGTCACAATTTATGATACATAAATTATGGCTTGAAAGTTGTTAATGTATCGATCGAAACTATTATGATTGGAAAAATATCCAATAGTTTTGAAGATGAAGATAGCAATTAGAATGCTATCGTTAATTATAAGTTTATTTTACATTAAAAAACCCTATTGTAATGAGAATACTTTAAAATTTCTGAAATGTACACTGTATTATTAAATGTTATTCTATGTCGAAGTTAACCAATAATAAACGTATCATGAACTAATACTTAAAATCCAACATATTATCTAAAATGATTAATATTGGGTTAATTTGTTGCGAAAAGCAAGATTGCACCTTTTATAGGATTAATTCAGTTATTTACTTTGCAGGTTCATTTCTATTCGCCCTCCGCTAATACAGCGGTAAGTCTACAGATTTACAACGCTAAAAGCAGCGGTTCAGTTTCCATGGGTGAACTCAGCAAATAGCCCGCTGTGGCTCTGCTGTGAGAAACACACACACCTTTCTCGTGTGTTAGTTTAGCTGTTTACTTACCAGTTTCTTCTCACCTTAGATATGTTGCAGCAATAATTCATAGAAAAAAAATTATTGTGCACAACTTTCGCCATCTATTGAGTGTTATCATAAACACAAATCCATAAAGAATATCACGCACTTGGGTGGTCAAAATTCAGACAATTTAAAAATAACTACGCAAAGCGCAACATCCATTTATTTATAAAAGAACACAATATTAAATAAAATTACTGTCCTCACAACGAGAACAGGATTTTCACCAGAGCTGTACGTGAGGGTTTGATTGTATCTTCATTGATGTAAATTTTAAATGTGCTACTGACAAAATGAAATTCGTAAAAACTGTTGTAAGTTCAGTAATCGGTATCACGTTTAGTGTGTAAAAACATTACAGTTTATAACTGTAAATTTACTGAACATTACGAGCTCTGGATCATTTTAATGCAATGGGTTACGTATGGTTTAAAAGCACAACCAGACATTTTTCCGTGCAGAACTCTCCAAACAAAAATTCCTTCTATAGAAAATGTTTCACTTTTTCTAAATTTTAAATGAAATATGAACGTCACGACTAGCAAGTAGTAGCACAAACGGTCGTCCGTAAGGTGGCGTTTCAGGTAGCATAAATAACCTGAATTCTTGTTCACTGACAAATAATACTAAGTTTATTGGTTCAATTTTCAATGAGACTATAAAATACTGTTCCAATTTGGATATTCAACTATTCTTCAACTTCTGAAACTTTTGCAAATTTCACCAGGGCCACTACGAGCCACACGAGCTTGCCCCAAATAATTCTAAGTAATTTGTAAAAAAACAGTTTAAAGATACGTTTAAGAGAGAGGTCTGTTTGTTTTTGAATTTCGCGCAAAGCTACACGAGGGCTATCTGTGCTAGCCGCCCCTAATTTAGTAGTGTAAGACTAGAAGTAAGGCAGCTAGCCATCGCCACCCACCGCCAACTCATGGGCTACTCTTTTTACCAATGAATAGTGGGATTGACAGTCATATTATAACGACCCCACGGCTGAAAGGGCGAACATGTTTGGTGCGACGGGGATTCGAACCCGTGACCCTTAAATGACGAGTCGAAAGCTTTAACTCATCTAGCCATGCCGTGCCACCCCTCTGATACAGCGGTAAGTCTATGGATTTACAAAGTTAAAATCGGGGGTTCAATTCCCCTCGGTGTACTCAGCAGATAGCCCGATGTGGCTTTGCTATAAGAAAACACACACACTAAGACATTATATAAAACGAAATTACAATCGAGCTGTTCTCATCAAGGTGGACAGGTAGTTTCTATAGTGATGATTTGTTGTAAAATTGTCCAAATTTTCTCTTTTTGTACATAAGAACGGGTTAACTTCATAAAGAATGAATTTAGATTCTTACTTCCAGCGATAGGAAGAGCACAGTAAAGTTATGTAAATAGTCCTAACAAAAATGAAACTGTGCACGAAATACAAACGATTTACATATGCAGTTCAAAGATAAAGATGTTTATAACCATATTAACTGTATTACGGTTGTTTATTTACTATTACGAACAGTGATGTCTATAGTTGGGTTAGGGTCTCGGATATAGAGTTCTAAGGCTATCTTGCAGGCTTCAGTGGTTGGAACTTCTGTAAAGAGGGATATAACATCGAAACTGGCCATTAAGGCTTTATGATTAAATTGATTTAGATTAGACTTGAAATTAAAAGAGTCTTTGATGAATGAGCTGGCTGATGTTACATATTTGGAGAATGCCCATGCTATGTATTTACCAAGATTGTAATTAAACGATTCATATGTGGACATTATTGGTCGTAATGGACAATCTGGTTTATGAGATTACGCACACCACAAATATACGGCATCCCCAAACCTCATAGAATTCACCACAATAAAGACAAACTTCATGTTCAACAACCACAACTATATACAAAATGGCCTAAGGATGGGCAACCCAGTATCACTAGTTCTTGCTGCTATTTTTATGACACAAGTTGAAACACAAGCAATTAACACAGCATTACGTCCATCACTATACTGGTACAGATATGTAGATGACAAAATTGTGGGATTCATATCTACAGAACACACAATTGTTTCAATCACATTAACTCTATACATCCCAACATTAACTTCACATGTGAACAGGAAGAAAGCAATCAAATATCATTTCTTAACCTCAAAATTACAAAACCAACACACAATTTAAAACAGAAATTACCGAAAAATCACCCATACTGGACTATACATTCCTTGGGACTCAGCACATGAAACAAAACAAAAACTCAACATACTAAGAAACCAAATAAACACAGCCATAAAACTATGCTCACCAGGTAAAATTAACGATGAATTAGACAAAATAAAACAATACTTCATCAACATCAATAAGTTTCCTCCACAAACCGTAGAAAACATTATACGCACACACCTAGACAGAAAGCAAAATTAACCAACTAAAGTAAATATATCTCACGAATCAAAAAATCACGAAACCATACTGCTGCATACCATATATTTCCGACATCAGCAGACAAATAACCAACATTTGGCAAAAACTAGTAACAAAATATGACATTCCAGTTAATACCAAATTTATTCAAAACCAGGCACAAAGCTAAGGTCTATACTATGTAAAAACTACACTAACAAACACCACACCAACATTATTTATAAAATACAATGTGATAACTGCCACGACTTCTATATTGGAGAAACAAGTAGAAAAATGGAAACCAGATTCAAAGAACATAAAAAGTCACCTTCACACGTTTTCGAACACTGCAAGTCAAATAAACACAACATAACCATAGAAAACACTCAAATACTAAATAAAGAAACAAACATAAACAAAGGCAAAATTAAAGAAGCCTTACTTATACAACAACTTAAACCCAAAATAAACCAATATAAAGGAACGCCTTTATACCTATATTAATATAATAAAATAAAATTATATATTTAAACATCTAACACCGCCCTCTATATTCTGACACTCAGTTTGTTTGTTTGTTTTTTGGAATTTCGCACAAAGCTACTCGAGGGCTATCTGTGCTAGCCGTCCCTAATTTAGCAGTGTAAGACTAAAGGGAAGGCAGCTAGTCATCACCACCCACCGCCAACTCTTGGGTTACTCTTTTACCAACGAATAGTGGGATTGACCGTCACATTATAACGCCCCCACGGCTGGGAGTGCGAGCATGTTTGGCGCGACTCGGGCGCGAACCCGCGCTCCTCAGATTACGAAGCGCACGCCTTAACGCGCTAGGCCATGCCGGGCCCCGAAACACTCAGTTACACAACCCCTTCCAAACATGTGGTCAGCTTCCGGTCAGTTACCTCTTTCTTTCTTTATGAACCTGACGATGACCGAAGAAGTTCAAAACGTTGTTCGTTCTTTTACGTAAAATATTTTCTCAACCCAAACGAGTCGTTTTTGCATACTATTACGAACAATCCTCTAATGAAGGCTTTTTGTGATTAGCGAAATACTTGTGTCAATTGAAAACCAGTTTGCTGATAATAACTTGTCTTCAATGTTAATTTATTTTCATTAAACACTTATTTTTCAATACGAAGATTTTTTACAATTAAAAAATTAGTGAAACGTTAAATTGCGTAACTCGAGATACTTTTATTTACAAAGATGGAGAAATATCTGTTGAGTTTGTGACCTCAAAGTGGATTATAAACACAAAGCGCACGTGATCAAGTAATTAGCTACAATTGCATGAAAAACATCATTATTTTACTACACCCACGCGCTACTTTATTATACTATTTTATTTATGTGTACAGGTACATTGGAATTTATTACTTTGCCATCTCTTTCTGAGGGCGGATAATGTTTTGTTTGTTTTTTTCGTAGGATGCGATGGAAGCTGTTCGTATACGTATTTCTCGTCTGACGGTTCTGAAATGGATTTCTGTTTAATGTGAGCGAAGTAAAAGTACTTAGCCAACGCTTTAACAACTTAAACAAAACTGCACGTGACATTTAGCACGATTGAGTTAATTTAACTTTGACGAAAAAAAAACAGTTCATAGAAACACATTTAAATAAATCAGGTAATACATAAAATAACAATAATGTATACTTTCTGTGTCATAAGCGTGAAATTACCCAACTGTTTGTCGACTAACATTTAGATTAAAGTAGTCAGTCAGATTGTTCACAATCAAAGTAATTATGTTTTTTTAATAGTGACAAAAATGACACATTGTGAGTGAGCGAATGTTAACGTAAAGCTGCATAAATTGCTATCTGGGCTTTATCTGCCGCAAGAGTCGAACCCAAATATTTAGCCTTATAAGCTCACTAGAATATTACTAGAATCGTTTGTTAATTTACTGTGAAAACTTATTCGGTAATTTCTTAATTACTTACGTCTGGTCTAACGTTGCTAAATTAGGGACGGCTAGCGCAGATAGCTCTCATGTAGCTTTGCGCGAAATTTAAATACAAAACAGACAATACAGATTTTGTTGGTCATTAAGTTGACTTCACTGTAATATAACTTCGTATACCTTTTCGATACAATTCCCGTGTCGTTAAGAGTTTATTGGCGTTTGTATTCATTGCATCTTGTAAAATCTTCCAGTAACATAATTAAAAGTGAAAGAAGCTGATAAAACTCGGAGACAACAATGTGAGCATTATATAACACGCTTCTGGCTGGCCAAGCGCGTTAAGGCGTGCGACTCGTAATCTGAGGGTCGCGGGTTCGCATCCGCGTCGCGCCAAACATGCTCGCCTTCCCAGCCGTGGGGGCTTTATAAAGTAACGGTCAATCCCACTATTCGTTGGTAAAAGAGTAGCCCAAGAGTTGGCGGTGGGTGGTGATGACTAGCTGCCTTCCCTCTAGTCTTACACTGCTAAATTAGGGACGGCTAGCACTCGAGTAGCTTTGTGCGATATTTCAAAACAACAACGCTTCTTGCTACGTTATAGAATGATCGTGTACAATTGGCTATCCTCTGTGTTGTAACAACTACGGGTATCGAAATCCGGGTTTTAGCGTCATGAGTTGGTAGTCTTATTTCTGTGCTACTTGGGGAGGGACTCGTCAATGTGATTAAAAAATAAATAATTTCTTATTGGTTCAAAATTAAGGTACAAAAATAAAATGTCCTTTCAAAAGGTATTTCTCTTTCATTTTATTTAAGCTGCACGAGTTAATGGCCGATAATTGTACTGCACACAAAGATTTAATCAAGAAAAAGACATGAAATAGTTTTTTTCCTTTTTGAATTTCGCGCAGAGTTACTCGAGAGCTATCTGCGCTAGCCGTCCCTAATTTAGCAGTGTAAGACTAGAGGGAAGGCAGCTAGTCATCGCCACCCACTGCCAAATCTTGAACTACTCTTTTACCAACGAATAGTGGGATTGACCGTCACATTATACACGGCTGGGAGGGCGAGCATGTTTTGTGCGACCGGGATTCGAACCCACGACCCTCAGATTACGAGTCAAACGCCTTAACACACTTGTCCATGCCGGGCCGTCATCAATTAGCTATCACACATTTAATTTTTGATGCACGAGCTCGGACGCAAATAATAACAAACCACCGGTAAGAACCTAAATAACAATATGCTCGTGACACTAATAACAACATACAACCTGTATCTTTGATAAATTTGTACATCCATTCCATGAGTTTGACGTTCGTTAGATTTTACTACTAGTCGTAACATAATCTTCTTTCTTTTATGTCAGCAAACAGAAAAGTAAAAAAAAAAAAAATATACTGTTATTATTTTCTTTGTTTAAACTTTAAATATTTACTGATGTATAAAAGATTTACACATCGTGAAAGAAAACAATAAGTGTTTGTTTTCTTACAGCAAAGCCACATCGGGCTATCTACTGAGCCCACATAGGGGAATCGAACCGCTGATTTTAGCGTTGTAAATCCCTAGAGTTACTGCTGTACTAACGGGGCCCGAAAACAATAAAATCGATTCAACAATCGAAATAATTCCAAAAAACGAAACGTGTGAATATTAAACATGACTCGTGTCAAATGCACGTAGACAAAAAACGTGTGAATATTAAACATGACTCGTGTCAAATGCGCGTAGACAGAAAACGTGTGAATATTAAACATGACTCGTGTCTAATGCATGTAGACAAAAAACGTGTGAATATTAAACAGGACTCGTGTCAAATGCACGTAGAGAGAAAACGTGTGAATATTAAACAGGACTCGTGTCTAATGCAGATACGCCTTGTTGTTTTAGCAACAAATATAATTTCTGGAGATCGCAACTAAATAACGAAACCCAACCATAACCTGTTCATGAAGAACAGGGTTGGTTTAAATTTTTAGTAATTTTAACACTAGGGCTAAGTATAGTCGTTTTGAAAATCCGAAAGAACGGTTCGTTTGTTTTAAGTACAAAGCAATAAAATAGGCTGTCTGTGCTCTGCTCACAACGGGAATCGAAACACGGTTTATAGCATTATAATTCTGCAGACTTACCGTCTTGCCACTAGGGGGCCCAAAGCGACGGATAAATAATTTTTGGAATCTGCGCTAACTTAGGGTAGATAACGTGATTCTAGTTAAATACTGGTTGTAGAAGCTTAACCAGCTGGTTTGAAAGATATTTTGGCAGTTTTAACTTATTTCAACGTCAAAAAAGTATTTCAAATTAAAAATTTTGGAAGACTGATTGATTAGGATAGAACATAATTTTTGAAATAATAGTCCCGAAACTTACAAACAAGAGGAGTGCATTACATTACATTACATTAGTGCAGGAAGATTGACCGTTTTCACAAGAAACTGAATTTCTAAGTAGCTAAAAACTGGGCATTCGTTTTTTTCGTTTATTTGTTTGTTTTTGAATTTCGCACAAAGCTACACATGGGCTATCTGTGCTAGCCGTCCCTAATTTAGTAGTGTAAGTCTAGAGGGAAGGCAGCTAGTCATCACCACCCACCGCCAACTCTTGGGCTACTCTTTTACCAACGAATTGTGGGATTGACCGTAACATTATAACGACCCCACGGCTGAAAGGGCGATCATGTTTGGCGCGACCGGGATGCGAACCCGCGACCCTCAGATTACGAGTCGCACGCCTTAACACGCTTGGCCATGCCGGCCCTCGTATTTCTTTCTTTGCTTATAATGAAGCGACAAAGCTACACAATGAGCTATCTGTGCTCTGTCCACCACGGGTATCGAAACCCTATTTCTTGAGTTATTCATTTGGAATTCTATTTCTAATTGCTAAGTTTATAAATGCTGTAAAATTAGCTTACAATCACCATGTTGATACTTTGTAATAACGGTAATACTCTCCAGTCAAGTATAACGTACGTAGAATACGATTGGATGTGGTGAGTTGTAATCTGGTTTTGTTTAGTTTCGTACATCAGTGAAAAGCCACGCAAGGGCTATCCTGATTTTGAGTTCAAAAATTAGAGATAATGTAACTTGCCATCACATACAACGCCAACAATTGGACTACTGTTATAGTATAGTGGGATTTCATCTGCACCTTTATTGTTATAGTACGTTGTCAAACAGTAGAGCAGTGGTTGGCAAACTTTGTCCCGCAAGTGATTGGCTAACTCACCAAAAGTTGGCTTCACCCATTGCAACCCATGAGAGCACAATCATTGCTCAGTTCACATTCCTCGGCTGTGTGAGAAGAACTAAGTTATTAATGAATGCGTCATGGCTACAGAAATGTTTAGATTATTCTTAGGGAAAAGCTAGTCAAACTATTACTTTTATTTATTGTATGTAAATAAACACAGACATTTAAATACACGTACTGGTATTAAGAATTATACGACCATCACTAACTCTGTACGTTAATAAATCTATCAACAAGTTATATAACTGACCCGCGATCAAAAAACGTTGCTTTCCACTGCAGTAGAGCACGCTTCTGCTAAAAACCGGACAGGAATAAATAATTATAAACATTACGCCAAGCTCGGCCATATTTAAGAGTTGTTGTTTGTGAATTAAGCACAAAGCTACACAATGGGCTATTTGTGCTCTGCTCACCATGGGTATCGAAACCCAGATTTTAGCGTGTAAGTCCGCAGACATACCGCTGAGCTGCTGAGGGGCATATGAGACGTACCTAACTTTCACAGCTAACATTTATTTATTCAAACGTATTTAACGTATTTTTATGTTACTTAATAGTGTATTTTCGAGCTCCACTTCTTTGAGCAGTTAAGAAAAATATGTACGCCATCTTAAAACTATAAAGGACCAGTAAATAAAAATAAATGCACAATCCTTTGATAAAATATTTTTTTTGTAAACGTAAACTTTTTTCAAACCGTTTTATTAATTAAGTGAATAAATAATCGATTGCCTTTTAAAATCGTATGTATAGTTATGAGACTGTGTTGGTGTTTATGTGAGAAAGTCAAAGAACAGTAAAATGATTTATCCAACACCGTGAATTTCAGTATATTATGTTAAAATGACATAACAAAGGATAAAAATAATGCCTTTTTTTTCCTTGCTTTCATATATTTGTTCTCTAAAGAAACACGGTTTGTGACAAACAAATAAATCTATGACTTAAGGTCAGTCCAGATGGTTTAGTTTAACCCCGACGTTAACAATGTCCTTAAGTGGCCAGGTGGTTAAGGAACTCGATTTGTAAACTGAGGGTCACGGGTTCAAATCCCCGTCGCACCAAACATGCTCGCCCTTTCAGCTGTGAGAACGTTATAATGTGACGGTCAATCCCACTATTCGTTGGTAAAAGAGCACCCCAAGAGTTGGCGGTTACACTGTTAAATTATGGACGACTAGTGCAGATATCCCTCGTGTAGCTTCGCGCGAAATTCAAAACAAACCAAACCAAACATCCTGAAGTAACGATCAGTCATTTCTTGAGTCTTTTACCAATACCGACCATTTCTTTCTTGGGTCTTTTACCCACGTCGATCATTTCTTCCTTGGGTCTTATACCCAAACCGGTCATTTCTTTCTTGAGTCTTTTACCCATATCGCTCATTCCTTTCTTGGGTCTTTTACCCATACTGGTCATTCCTTTCTTGAGTCCTTTATCCACATCGATCATTTCTTTCTTGGGTCTTTTACCCATACCGATTGTCCCTCTCCTGGGTCTTTTGCCTCTGAAAAAGAAAGATTTACCTTTCGAAAGCGTTCGGGTTATTGGTTTTTTATTCATATGAGCCATGATACTTCTAGTTCATCTAGAGTAATATATTGTCTTGTTAATAGATGTCGCTAGTTACGAGAAAATTCGTGGCAGTTTGTAGGTACACGATACATGTTTTCGATATTAACTGTGTGAGAATGCTGAAAATTACTGAACTACAGTTTTCAGACTGTTATTACCCTTTATACAGTTTCAAAATATACCAGTAAATTTCGACCATGACAAAATAATATTATTTAATTAAGTTTGGAGCACGAAAGAAAATGTATTCAGTCGTTCGTCGACAGACTTGACCAAGTCTCATAATATGAAATTATATGTGTTGTTATATCAATAAAGTGTCTTCGAGGAAAAAACCCGAATAAAAACTAAATTATTTTAACTTAAAGATTATATTTATGGTCCACAGAGATGAATGAACCTGTTTATATACTGAATGTAGCGTCATCTTTACAGTGCACTTGTTCCAAGATTTTAGCCAATCCCCTGCCAGGTTAGTAGTACTTTTAAAGACCTACAACGCTAAAATCCAGGGTTCGATTCCATGTGGTAGACAGAACCTTTTATATAGCGTTGTGTTAAAACAGAGAAAGAAACATATCTTTAGCCTAAACTCCGCCAGTCCTGACATCTATAGTCTGACTTATGGTGTAGTAATTCGTTTATTTGTTGTTATATGCATAATTGCACAATGGGCTATATGTGCTGTAACAACCAAGGGTATCGAAATCCAGTTTTCAAAGTTATAAACCTTCAGGATTACTGTTGAGCTACTGGTGAGGGGCAATATAATATTTGTTCGTGTGTGTGTGTTTATTCTTAATATGGTCCAAATTAAATGCTTAACCCATTATATTTGGGTTATCTTTTAAAATAAACTAAGTTGCTTTATATTCTTCCATTTCATATCTGAAATAACCAAGTAAACTAAATATGCAGTAAAAATCACTCGGTAGCCAGTTTTATCTGTGACGTTTTACTACGTTTAACATCCTTGGTTTAAGAAAATATTCGCCTTTTCTCCACACACTCCCCCGAATGGCACAACGGACTTAAAACGCTAGAATCCAGGTTTCGATACCCGTGGTTGACAGAACACAGTTAGCCCACTATGTAGTTTCAAAGAAAAAAACAATGTTATTCTCTTAAATTTTTGTTTATTTATTATCAATACTTTAAAACTGTTTCTAATAATAATACACTATCACAAACAACGTACTTGTTTTGTTTGAGTTTCGAACTAGATTTAATTATAAACTACATACAGCAGCTACACTTAAGTAAATGCCTCAGTATTTAAAAAACAAACAACATCTCTGTGTAATAATGATTCTGTATAAATTGTAGGAAATCTCGCAGATGGTTTGACGCACACTAAATTCGGTAAATATGTGACATGCTAGAACTGCACTTATTACATTTCACATTTGTCTGTTTCTGTTCGATCGTGAAAGACATTTTTCAAGGAGCATGTTTTAATGAACATTACCATAGGTTTTAAAAGCAATTCTGCCAATAAATATGGTACAATTAGCATAAATTCCTCTAAAGTCGAAACTTAGACCACCCAATACATGCTTAAGATATTTACCTAGTAACGCACAGGGAGAAAAGTTTCGTTTTCCACCCATTTGCTCATCTCTAAATATCAGAACGTTGATAGATATGACAGGTGTAAGATATTTGGCTTTTTATTTTAAATAATTCTTTTTTTTACAAAATAAATTTATTTATGTATTCTTTTTAAGAAATCCAATTCAATTTCAGACTGTGGCACAATTTGTATTTGATGTCAAATACAAGTATCAAATCGATGTCTGAGTACGATATCTAAACATCAGCATAATTTATTGAAGTGTAGTAAAAATATTTATGTTTTTCCATTCGCTCGAAGAGTGGGAACTTTTCTATGAGTAACAAAAGACTCATGACGTAATTAAATTCATATGTCGAATTATACACGAACGGACTTTTCTCTACGTTAAAATTATTTTGTATGCTAGCTTTCGAACCTCTTATAGGTTTGGTTTGTTTCGAATTTCGCGCAAAGCTACTTGAAGGCTATCTGCGCCAGCCATCCTTAACTTATCCACCAAAATCCGTAAGTTTATAACTCACGGTCTTGTCGCACTTTACGTTTGTAAAGTTTGTCTAATATCTTGTCTTGTTTGTCACTTAAATTTCCAATGTCTAATACGTTGTCTTCTTTGTGTATGTGCGAATCTGTTTATTGATTAAAGTAATCTAATCGCTCTGTTTTTGGTCAACAAACATTTAGTGTACGCCTTCATTAAGATCATTCTTCTCAGTCACGTAATACCTGACACAGAATGTAATCACTCATCGTTTGTGATCTTCAGAAGAAAAACTCCTAAGTTTTTTATGTCTTATTCAGCTTTATAATGAGCCCTAAAACTTCCTTCAGTCGATGGTAAGATGAAAATAAATGGAAAAAAGTAAATAAAAGAATTAATTTATAAATTACAAATTAATGTGTGAAAGTGTTTCGTTTATTTCACACAAAACTAAAGCCTGTAACAGGTACGTTTCTTGTGTTTACTGATCATTTGATTAAAATACACTATCTTTATGTTTGTTTGTTTTTAATTTCGAGCAAAGCTACTCAAGGGCTATCTGCGCTAGACGTCCCTAATTTAGTAGTGTAAGACCAAAGGGACGACAGCTAGTCATCACCACCCACCGCCAGCTCGTGGGTTACTCTTTTACCAACGAATAGTGGGATTGAGTGTCACATGATAACGCCCCCACGGCTAAAAGGGCGAGCATGTTTGGCGCGACGGGAATGCGAACCCGCGATCCTCAGATTACGAGTCGCATGCCATAACACGCTTGGCTATGCCGGGTCCTATATTAGAACTGTAAAAATACAAATCATGCGTTTATTATAATAATAACATTGATTTATGATAAGTGTAAAAAAGTTTAATTCTGTGGTATAGTTGTGGAATTTATCTTTTAAAGAAAGGAAGGTAAGATTGCTCAATTTTTCGGACGTTTAGTACGTTGTTTGTCATGACTTTCGATTGTACATAACCACATGACCAGTTTGTTTAAAATTATACATGTATAATGACTGAAGTCGAACACTAATGGTCCTCATTACGTATTATTGTTTATAGTGACAGGTTTCTGAGAAATGAATGGCGAATTGAATTAATTTTAGACCATACATCACGAAAAGTAAAAGTTTACACCCTGTACTCGGACTTCCGGTTCTAAAAAAAACACGATTAAACTGACCATAGATACGTCAATTTCAAATCCGTATCATTGTCGTGGTTTATTTATTTTTAAAATGACGTTACTAGGAGACATTACAATAACTTGTTGAATTAGAGAGTTTTTTATTTTGAGGATGGGAGCGTGGCTCCTGATTGGCATCAGAACTCTTTGAATTTCGTGTTTTACGAGCTTTTCTTCTTTACTGAAGAAAGGCATGTTTGCTTCTCCATTGTTTAGCAACGTCACCGATATGGAAACTTCTCTTCAGAAAGGATTTTTATTTAAATCTATGTAGATATAAGTTACCCGTGTCGAAGTACTGTGGTTTAGCCTATACATACCACACTAAACACGTCACTCTTTGCGCGACGACTCGCATATAAGGCGACACCTAAGTGTTTTAGTTTGTGCAAATTATTCTATTAAAGTGTGATTAACACACTATCTCTATACATACATATTCATGAACGGATTTATATTCCTTAAATTTCTTATAAAAAAACATATATTTAGAAAAATGTCGTGCCAAGTCAACTCGACAGAGTCCCCTTGTGCTTCAGTCGTAACTGGGTTGATTGTTTGCTTCAGATTAAAGCCGCATTGGGCTGTCTACAGTGTCCTGCGCAGGGAATCGAGCCCAGAATTTAATCATGTAAGTCCGTAAACCTTCCGCTCTCTCAGAGGGGGAGAGAGAACTCAGAGGTACGTCTAAGGGCTTATAATGCTAAAAACTGGTTTTTATATACCCACAATGAGCATACTGATGATAGCTCATTGTACAGCTTGTTATTTAAGAGCAAACAAACAAATCAACTCACTAAAGCATAACACTAAACAAGGTAAATTGTCATCTATATCTATTCTTGTGGCTATTATGAACAAGAATGATGTGTGGAAATATCCTGCAGTAAACAAACATGGTTAGCAAACAGAAAGTATCTGTTCGTTTTGAATTTCGCGCAAAGCTATTCAAGGGCTATCTGCGCTAGCCGTCCCTAATTTAACAGTGTAAGACTAGAGGGAAGGCAGCTAGTCATCACCACCCACCCGCCAACTCTTGGGCTACTCTTTTTACCAACGAAGAGTGGGATTGACCATAACATTATAACGCCTCCACGGCTAAAAGGGGTGAATGTCTTTGATGCGACCGGGATTCGAACCCGCGACCCTCGGATTACGAGTCGAGTGTTTTAGTCACCTGGCCATGCCGGGGCACGTGGAGGAAGGAGGAGAAAACACACGAAATAACGAAAGTTATTATCTAACTGTACCTGAGTCTTGTCGTAATAAGGTCAGTGCTAGTCTTAGAACGAGAGTAGAATATTCTCAAACAGCATTATCGTCATAACACATATCTTACTTTTGTTTCTGAAGTTACACATACTAAAACTCTGGTAGTTAAAACACCATTAGATATAAATGAAGTGTAACTAACTGTTCTTGTAGAATGTTGTATAGTTTATAAAGGAAAGCTATAAGTTTCCACTTTTACTGACTTGTTCACTGCAAGAAATTAAGACTTTTATTGTGATATTGTCACCCGATGTGTTCCGTTTTTGACCAAATTCTGTATGCTCTCTATAATTAAATAACACCGAAATATATAAATATATAAATATCAAATTGTATTTTTAAAAATTCAAAATGTTAAACAATTGATTTATGAGTAATACAGTGTTTATCGTGTTTGACTGAACCAGAGTGATACTGGGTTTTTCGTGCTCAACACAAAGCTTGGTTCTCTGTGTGTGCTGCCCACCACGAGTGTTAAAACACGGTTTGTAACGTTGCAAGATCGCTGACATACCGCTAAGCCACGAGAAGGGGAGGTTAATAGCAATATATTATTATTTAAAATGTTCCACTCTGCTACCTGAGACGTTCGACGACGACAACATAAATATTTAGTTCTTTAAATAGCTGAATTTCCTTGGTGGTTAGGGTGGAATATTCAAAGAAAAAAATACTTCAATCAATTGAAATCACACAAAAAAGTCCGGAAGTTACGTTGATACATTTACCTGCCCAAATGAAAATTCATTAACTTCCTGAGGTTCTATAGTTACATAGTCATAAGAAATTTCGGTTTAAAGACATTGTTTCTTATAGAATCTAAGAATAGAGCAAATAGTGTCTGACACATTTTGAGAACATAATTCTGAGTTTCTTCTTCACTGTTTAGTTTCAAGAATATTGTAACCACGATATATTTATTTACTTAAAGAAGTTCAGAACACTCAGTTTATTATTTTACCTCGGCTAAAACAATACATTGTCCCCTAATGTAATTCAGTAAAACCCCTCTAAGCGGCCACCCCTCAGATTCGGTCACCCCTTGAAAGCGGTCATTCAATCACAGTCCCTCTTTTGTTTACATAATCCCTAATTATGTGCAGTGGAACCCCTCTAATCAGGCCAGTTTGTCCTAGTCCCGAAGGTGACTGCTTTAGAAGGGTTCCACTGTATATTACTCTGGTCATTTATTTTTTACTTACAAAGATGTAATATTACTTGTCTTAACACTAGCTTGAATATACCTTTAGATTTTGCTTATTTAACAAAAAATTAAAAACAAGGAATTCATAAGCTTCATATAAATTGTTATTTCTTATAAAGGTTAAACAACTTCTCCGACTAGTTTGATGATTTTACGGACTTCGGCACGTTAGGTCTTATTCAACTGGTCAGTTCTAATAAAGGTTAAACAACTTCTCCAACGAGTATAATGATTTTACGGACTTCGGTCACGTTAGGTCTCATTCAACTGGCCAATTCTAATAAGGGTTAAACAACTTCTCCGACTAGTATAATGATTTTACGGACTTCGGTCAGTTAGGTCTAATTCCACTGGTCAGTTCTAATAAAGGTTAAACAACTTCTCTGACTAGTATAATGATTTTACGGACTTCGGTCAGTTAAGCCTCATTCAACTGGTCGGTTCTGGTAAAGGTTAAACAACTTCTCTGACTAGTATAATGATTTTACGGACTTCGGTCAGTTAGGTCTAATTCCACTGGTCAGTTCTAATAAAGGTTAAACAACTTCTCTGATTAGTATAATGATTTTACAGACTTCGGTCACGTTAGGCCTCATTCAACTGGTCAGTTCTGGTAAAGGTTAAACAACTTCTCCGACTAGTATAATAATCATACAAACTTCAGTAAAGAAATCATAACTTTGTTTTTTCCCTTCACATACAAAGCATGAGTGGAAGTTCAGCATTTCGTCTTTTCATTTTAGTTTAACTAAAACGTCCCTTTTGTGAAAAACAGAAAGTTGTCTAGTTGAAATTATAAACACTGTACGTGTAAATTCTACATAAGTTTTATGAATAAGCCCCCTGGTGATTCAGCTGTAAGTCTGGTAGTTAAAAACAGGGTGTCCATTGCATTGTGGGCACAATGTACTCATTCTTCAGCTTTGCGAATAGAAACAGAACAAAAGTGACAAATTTTCACCAAAGCAACATTATTCAAAGTTTAAACGAACAGTAAGCTTGAATTCCTTTATTAATTAAAAGGACCCTAGAGTTAAACAACAGAAATTATGGACGTTGAACGACCTATTATGTTCTGGGTTTAATTAGGTTTTCAACTTTTGGCTTGGTTTATCATCACGGGAAATTAAGATGTTTGCTCAAATTCTTAATAACTACAAACTGGCCTATAAGATTAAGATGTTTGCTCAAATTCTTAATAACTACAAACTGGCCTATAAGATTAAGATGTTTGCTCAAATTCTTAATAACTACAAACTGGCCTATAAGATTAAGATGTTTGCTCAAATTCTTAATAACTACAAACTGGCCTATAAGATTAAGATGTTTGCTCAAATTCTTAATAACTACAAACTGGCCTATAAGATTAAGATGTTTGCTCAAATTCTTAATAACTACAAACTGGCCTATAAGATTAAGATGTTTGCTCAAATTCTTAATAACTACAAACTGGCCTATAAGATTAAGATGTTTGCTCAAATTCTTAATAACTACAAACTGGCCTATAAGATTAAGATGTTTGCTCAAATTCTTAATAACTACAAACTGGCCTATAAGATTAAGATGTTTGCTCAAATTCTTAATAACTACAAACTGGCCTATAAGATTAAGATGTTTGCTCAAATTCTTAATAACTACAAACTGGCCTATAAGATTAAGATGTTTGCTCAAATTCTTAATAACTACAAACTGGCCTATAAGATTAAGATGTTTGCTCAAATTCTTAATAACTACAAACTGGCCTATAAGATTAAGATGTTTGCTCAAATTCTTAATAACTACAAACTGGCCTATAAGATTAAGATGTTTGCTCAAATTCTTAATAACTACAAACTGGCCTATAAGATTAAGATGTTTGCTCAAATTCTTAATAACTACAAACTGGCCTATAAGATTAAGATGTTTGCTCAAATTCTTAATAACTACAAACTGGCCTATAAGATTAAGATGTTTGCTCAAATTCTTAATAACTACAAACTGGCCTATAAGATTAAGATGTTTGCTCAAATTCTTAATAACTACAAACTGGCCTATAAGATTAAGATGTTTGCTCAAATTCTTAATAACTACAAACTGGCCTATAAGATTAAGATGTTTGCTCAAATTCTTAATAACTACAAACTGGCCTATAAGATTAAGATGTTTGCTCAAATTCTTAATAACTACAAACTGGCCTATAAGATTAAGATGTTTGCTCAAATTCTTAATAACTACAAACTGGCCTATAAGATTAAGATGTTTGCTCAAATTCTTAATAACTACAAACTGGCCTATAAGATTAAGATGTTTGCTCAAATTCTTAATAACTACAAACTGGCCTATAAGATTAAGATGTTTGCTCAAATTCTTAATAACTACAAACTGGCCTATAAGATTAAGATGTTTGCTCAAATTCTTAATAACTACAAACTGGCCTATAAGATTAAGATGTTTGCTCAAATTCTTAATAACTACAAACTGGCCTATAAGATTAAGATGTTTGCTCAAATTCTTAATAACTACAAACTGGCCTATAAGATTAAGATGTTTGCTCAAATTCTTAATAACTACAAACTGGCCTATAAGATTAAGATGTTTGCTCAAATTCTTAATAACTACAAACTGGCCTATAAGATTAAGATGTTTGCTCAAATTCTTAATAACTACAAACTGGCCTATAAGATTAAGATGTTTGCTCAAATTCTTAATAACTACAAACTGGCCTATAAGATTAAGATGTTTGCTCAAATTCTTAATAACTACAAACTGGCCTATAAGATTAAGATGTTTGCTCAAATTCTTAATAACTACAAACTGGCCTATAAGATTAAGATGTTTGCTCAAATTCTTAATAACTACAAACTGGCCTATAAGATTAAGATGTTTGCTCAAATTCTTAATAACTACAAACTGGCCTATAAGATTAAGATGTTTGCTCAAATTCTTAATAACTACAAACTGGCCTATAAGATTAAGATGTTTGCTCAAATTCTTAATAACTACAAACTGGCCTATAAGATTAAGATGTTTGCTCAAATTCTTAATAACTACAAACTGGCCTATAAGATTAAGATGTTTGCTCAAATTCTTAATAACTACAAACTGGCCTATAAGATTAAGATGTTTGCTCAAATTCTTAATAACTACAAACTGGCCTATAAGATTAAGATGTTTGCTCAAATTCTTAATAACTACAAACTGGCCTATAAGATTAAGATGTTTGCTCAAATTCTTAATAACTACAAACTGGCCTATAAGATTAAGATGTTTGCTCAAATTCTTAATAACTACAAACTGGCCTATAAGATTAAGATGTTTGCTCAAATTCTTAATAACTACAAACTGGCCTATAAGATTAAGATGTTTGCTCAAATTCTTAATAACTACAAACTGGCCTATAAGATTAAGATGTTTGCTCAAATTCTTAATAACTACAAACTGGCCTATAAGATTAAGATGTTTGCTCAAATTCTTAATAACTACAAACTGGCCTATAAGATTAAGATGTTTGCTCAAATTCTTAATAACTACAAACTGGCCTATAAGATTAAGATGTTTGCTCAAATTCTTAATAACTACAAACTGGCCTATAAGATTAAGATGTTTGCTCAAATTCTTAATAACTACAAACTGGCCTATAAGATTAAGATGTTTGCTCAAATTCTTAATAACTACAAACTGGCCTATAAGATTAAGATGTTTGCTCAAATTCTTAATAACTACAAACTGGCCTATAAGATTAAGATGTTTGCTCAAATTCTTAATAACTACAAACTGGCCTATAAGATTAAGATGTTTGCTCAAATTCTTAATAACTACAAACTGGCCTATAAGATTAAGATGTTTGCTCAAATTCTTAATAACTACAAACTGGCCTATAAGATTAAGATGTTTGCTCAAATTCTTAATAACTACAAACTGGCCTATAAGATTAAGATGTTTGCTCAAATTCTTAATAACTACAAACTGGCCTATAAGATTAAGATGTTTGCTCAAATTCTTAATAACTACAAACTGGCCTATAAGATTAAGATGTTTGCTCAAATTCTTAATAACTACAAACTGGCCTATAAGATTAAGATGTTTGCTCAAATTCTTAATAAGTACAAACTGGCCTATAAGATTTGAAGGCCACAGTTTTATCAAGCTTTTCTTTCCTGCGTTTTTGAAATACGTTCATCTTTACTCTAAAAAAGGCTGTGCATAAACTAATATAATATTTAAAGTAAAAACGTTTTGTTTGTTTTTAAGTACAAATTGGATGGCATGACGGGTATTCAAACCCGTTTTGTTCTGCAACTATGTAACAAGATTAGTTGTTATCGTAACAAGATTAGTTGTTATCGTAACAAGATTAGTTGTTATCGTAACAAGATTAGTTGTTATTGTAACAAGATTAGTTGTTATCGTAACAAGATTAGTTGTTATTGTAACAAGATTAGTTGTTATCGTAACAAGATTAGTTGTTATTGTAACAAGATTAGTTGTTATCGTAACAAGATTAGTTGTTATTGTAACAAGATTAGTTGTTATTGTAACAAGATTAGTTGTTATCGTAACAAGATTAGTTGTTATCGTAACAAGATTAGTTGTTATCGTAACAAGATTAGTTGTTATCGTAACAAGATTAGTTGTTATCGTAACAAGATTAGTTGTTATTGTAACAAGATTAGTTGTTATCGTAACAAGATTAGTTGTTATCGTAACAAGATTAGTTGTTATCGTAACAAGATTAGTTGTTATCGTAACAAGATTAGTTGTTATCGTAACAAGATTAGTTGTTATCGTAACAAGATTAGTTGTTATTGTAACAAGATTAGTTGTTATTCACCTCAACTATCCCTAATTTAGTACTTATGGGCTAGAAGGCAGGCAACTGGTCAATACCGCCCTAATTTATCCTCGGAGCTGTATTGAAATGAATACGATATAATGTGTTTATTCTATAAAAAGTCTTGGTTTGTTTGAATTTCCAGCAAACCTACTCGAGAGACATCCGCACTAGCCGTCCTTAAATTAGTAGTTATGGCTAGAGGGTAGTCAATTAACCAATAGTTCCAATTCTTAATCTACTCTTTTATCAAGGAATACTGGAATTGGGCCAAGAAAATTACAGTTTAGAAACAGAACTGACAGAAATAGAATCCCTTATACAGATCTGAAGCATACGATTAAGCCGTCAAGTAGAGGGTTTGTTTTGTTTTTTTAATTAAGCACAAAGCTACACAATGGGCTATCTGTACTCTGCCCACCACGGGTATCGAAACCCGGTTGTTAATGTGTAGGTCCACAGACATATCACTGTGCCACTGGGGAGCCAGGTAGAGGGGTATGGAACTTGCGTATAATTAATATATTTATGTTTCTTTCTTTATTACAAAATCTAGCTATATACCTGACGTATATTTACAGAACACACATAAATACTTGTTTTGGTTTATATTTCTATATGTTATAATTGATTAGTATTCATTCTCACTTGTTTTCCACCAAGTAAAATGTTGGATATATAATATCAACCCATATTTGTTTTTAACATGTTAATGAACGTAATAGTACTTGTGATAAGTTTTCATTTTCTATTGTAAAATACTTTAGTTTTATCGACGTTCTTCTCTTAGTTTTACTACTTGTTTCTTTTGAAGTTAATATGTTTTTATTTAGAGTTTTCTCACGGCCCAGCATGGTCAGGTAGTTAAGGCACTCGACTCGTAATCTGAAGGTTGCAGGTTCTAATTTCCGTCACACCAGACATGCTCGACCTTATATCCGTGGGGGCGTTTAAATGTGACGGTCGATTTCATGATTTGTTGGGTAAATAAGTAGCCTAAAAATTGGCGGTGGGTGGTGATAACTAGCTACCTTCTCTCTAGTCTCACACTGCTAAATTAAAGACGGCTTGTGCAGATAGCCCTCGAATAGGTTTGCACTAAACTCAAACCAAACGTTCTTCTCTTAGTTTTACTACTTGTTTCTTTTCAAATTAACATGTTTTTACTTACGACGGTTTTTCTTAATTACAGAAGTCATTGATTGGTATTTTACTGCATTTATTTATCTTTTTAAAACACTTTAGTTTCTTTTCGATACGTTTACGTGTCCAGTTCGTAGTCACTCTGTTTCGTCTAACGTTATTTCGTCGATTCTTTTTATTTGAACGTTATCGCTGGCCATCTTGTCCGGTTTTCCTCTCCTGTTTTTTGTTGTTTATACGAAAACCATTAACGTTAATTTCACCGGCACGATCGAATAGCACGCTCATTCCATCATTCTCAGTCACCTCAGTCAGATGACACTAGAAAGTATATCGTTACAAATAGATCATCAGCACGAAGCCCTCCCACCCTGGTTGCTGTTTCCCTGAAAACCTAATCAATATATAGGTTAATTTAAACTTTACTTAGTGAGACACGCTTCTGAAATAGCCATAAATTAAACACCTCTAAATTAATATATATATATATATTATGTGTCTCATTACATTTCTTCACTTTTATTTTTATTTTAGATAGTAAAACCAATTCTTTGACATTGAGTAAAATAGAGATTTATTGATTCTTTACGTTAATAGCAGGTTTCTAATTTTCTATTGAAATGGGTTATAGGGAAATGGTTTTCCGTTCCATATTCAATATTATGAAGCATAATTATTGTTATTTCAAATATAATGTCGCATATTTCCTGGCAACCGTAATAGTTACAAAACTTTCATATCTGTTATCAATAAATATTTCGTTTTTATCACTGTGATTTAAAAAAAACAAACAACAAACAATTATTGTTGCCATCTTAGCTTAGTTCGATTCTTTGTTTTGAATTTCGCGCAAAGCTACACGAGGGCTATCTGTGCTAGCCGTCTCTAATTTAGCAGTCTAAGACTAGAGGGAAGGCAGCTAGTCATCACCACCCACCGCTAACTCTTGGGCTACTCTTTTACCAACGAATAGTGGGATTTACCGTCATATTATAACGCCCCCACGGTTGAAAGGGGGAGCATGTTTGGTGCGACCGGGATTCGAACCCGCGACCCTCGGATTACGAGTCGAACGCCTTGACACGATTGGCCATGCTGGGCCCAACTTAGTTCGAACAAATGAAATTAGCTTTCTCAGTTTAATAACTGTATGTTACGAAAGAAAAGAATACTCACCATAGTTAGCTACACTGTTTGCCAAGTTGATTTTAATTCGTTTATTTCTTTAATTTGATTGAATGTCACACAAAGCTACACGAGTGCCATCTGTACTAACTATTCTTAATTTAGAAGTGATAGACTAGAGGAAAGGCAGTGAGTCCTTGAGCCGCTCTCAGTCAAAGAAAAGTGTGATTGAACGTGACATTGTAACGCTGCCACAAATGAAAGGGTAATACGTTCGATAACGAGATCGAAGTCTGAGACCTGCAGGTCGAACGCCCTAACTACTACACAATGTTAAGCCTGATTCTCAGTTTACATTTTACATAAGTATACAGAACTCAGTATTAATTTCATGAATAAATATAAATGATTATAGATACATGTCTGTATAATATTTTTATTTAAACTATTTATAGCCCGATGACTCAGCAATAAATCTGAGAGCTTATAACATTCAAAATCAGGTTTCGATACCCACACTGGACAAGGACAGAGTCAGCTAGTTGTGTGGCTTCGTACTGAACAAACAAACTGTTGTTTTTATCAAGTATAGAGATTATATATTTTTAAGTTGATTCAAATATATTGTAATACAGGTTTACATTTAGTTTGCTATGGTTTTTGTAAAATGCTAAGCAGCAGACTGTTTTAATTATTAGTTTGATTAAACTAGCAGTTTGAGTTAATTAACAGTTTGATTTAACTAGCAGTTTGGTTTGATTAGCAGTTTCCTTAAACTAGCAGCTTGTTTTAATTAGCAGTTTGATTTAACTAGCAGTTTGGTTTAAATAACAGGTTGTTTTAATTAGCAGTTTGATTTAACTAGCAGGTTGATTTAACAAGCAGTTTGGTTTAAATAGCAGATTGTTTTAATTAGCAGTTTGGTTTTATTAGCAGGTTGGTTTAACCAGCAGTTTGATTTAGCTAGCAGCTTGTTTTAATTAGCAGTTTGATTTAATTACCAAGTTGATTTAACTGGTAGTGCGGTTTAATTAGCAGGTTGATTTAACTAGCAATTTGTTTTAATTAGCAGTTTGATTTAACTAGCAGTTTGTTTTAATTAGCAGGTTGATTTAACTAGCAGTTTGGTTTAAATAACAGATTGTTTTAATTAGCAGTTTGATTTAAATAACAAATTGTTTTAATTAGCAGGTTTGTTTAATTAGCAAGTTGGTTTAATTAGCAGTTTGATTTAACTAGCAGTTTGGTTTAATTAGCAGGTTGATTTAACTAGCAGTTTGGTTTAAATAACAGATTGTTTTAATTAGCAGCTTGATTTAAATAGCAAATTGTTTTAATTAGCAGGTTTGTTTAATTAGCAGGTTGATTTAACTAGCAAGTTGGTTTAACTAGCAGGTTGATTTAACAAGCAGCTTGGTTTAATTAGCAGTTATTTAACTAGCAGTTTGATTCATCTCTTGTTGATTGGTCAGTCAGAACGTAAGAAGACACCGGAGTCACGGCTCACGTCCCTTTTCCATAAAAAAAACAAACGTCTTGCAGTTTGAAGTTGTGGGTGCACTGTGTGGGTGACGGATGTATTGTATCAGATGAGACTACACAATTAGATATCGATGGATATTATTGATTAGTTGTATTTACTATAGTCTTTCAGTTTTTGGGACAGGTATGCCCACAAAATATATTTATGAGCAAAAATTCTAAACACAAACAAATATTCAATAGAATTTAACCTTTTTTGAAGTGTATGTATGTATTTATAAATAATTAGGTGTAATATGTGGAATGTAAAAAACAAAAAACACGTCAATTTTTATTATCGTATTTCAATTTTAAACTGAATTTTCTCATGATAAAACGTAAAGCTTCAATAAAGTATAATCACTTATATCGTTCCCAGAAATAACAATAAGGTGCGTCGACTACAAAACAAAAAACATTTGACAACACTAACCTATTAAAAGATGGCATGATTCGTGTAGAGCAGCTAACTTCAAGTCTGGTGGTTGAATTGTAAGTAGGATTTTGAAAGGTCCGGATTTCGTATATCCACCAGTAATTGAAAGATTCGTGTGGAGCACCTAATTTCGAATCTGGTGATTGGATTATATACAGGATTTTAAAAGGTCCGGCTTTCGTATATCCATCAGTAATTGAGTGGTTCGTGTGGAGCAGCTAACTTTGAATCTGGTGATTGGATTATATACAGGATTTTAAAAGGTCCGGCTGTCGTATATCCATCAGTAATTGAGTGTTTCGTGTGGAGCAGCTAACTTTGAATCTGGTGATTGGATTACATGCAGGATTTTAAAAGGTCCGGCTCTCGTATATCCATCAGTAATTGAGTGATTCGTGTGAAGCAGCTAACTTTGAATCTGGTGATTGGATTATATACAGGATTTTGAAAGGTCGGGCTCTCGTATATCCATCAGTAATTGAATGATTCGTGTGGAGCAGCTAACTTTGAATCTGGTGATTGGATTACATACAGGATTTTTGAAAGGTCCGGCTGTCGTATATCCATCAGTAATTGAGTGTTTCGTGTGGAGCAGCTAACTTTGAATCTGGTGATTGGATTACATGCAGGATTTTAAAGGTCCGGCTCTCGTATATCCATCAGTAATTGAGTGATTCGTGTGGAGCAGCTAACTTTGAATCTGGTGATTGGATTATATACAAGAATTTAAAAGGTCCGGCTCTCATATATCCATCAGTAATTGAGTGATTCGTGTGGAGCAGCTAACTTTGAATCTGGTGATTGGATTACATACAGGATTTTGAAAGGTCCGGCTGTCGTATATCCATCAGTAATTGAGTGTTTCGTGTGGAGCAGCTAACTTTGAATCTGGTGATTGGATTACATGCAGGATTTTAAAAGGTCCGGCTCTCGTATATCCATCAGTAATTGAGTGTTTCGTGTGGAGCAGCTAACTTTGAATCTGGTGATTGGATTATATACAGGAATTTAAAATGTCCGGCTCTGATATATCCATCAGTAATTGAGTGATTCGTGTGGAGCACCTAATTTCGAATCTGGTGATTGGATTATATACAGGATTTTAAAAGGTCCGGCTTTCGTATATCCATCAGTAATTGAGTGGTTCGTGTGGAGCAGCTAACTTTGAATCTGGTGATTGGATTATATACAGGATTTTAAAAGGTCCGGCTCTCGTATATCCATCAGTAATTGAGTGATTCGTGTGGAGCAGCTAACTTTGAATCTGGTGATTGGATTTTACACAGGATTTTGAAAAGTCCGGCTCTCATATATCCATCAGTAACTGAGTGTTTCGTGTGGAGCAGCTAACTTTGAATCTGGTGATTGGATTATATATAGGATTTTGAAAGGTCCGGCTCTCGTATATCCATCAGTAATTGAATGATTCGTGTGGAGCAGCTAACTTTGAATCTGGTGATTGGATTACATACAGGATTTTGAAAGGTCCGGCTGTCGTATATCCATCAGTAATTGAGTGATTCGTGTGGAGCAGCTAACTTTGAATCTGGTGATTGGATTATATACAGGATTTTGAAAGGTCCGGCTCTCGTATATCCATCAGTAATTGAATGATTCGTGTGGAGCAGCTAACTTTGAATCTGGTGATTGGATTATATACAGGATTTTAAAAGGTCCGGCTGTCGTATATCCATCAGTAATTGAATGATTCGTGTGGAGCAGCTAACTTTGAATCTGGTGATTGGATTACATACAGGATTTTGAAAGGTCCGGCTGTCGTATATCCATCAGTAATTGAGTGTTTCGTGTGGAGCAGCTAACTTTGAATCTGGTGATTGGATTACATGCAGGATTTTAAAAGGTCCGGCTCTCGTATATCCATCAGTAATTGAGTGATTCGTGTGGAGCAGCTAACTTTGAATCTGATGATTGGATTATATACAGGAATTTAAAATGTCCGGCTCTGATATATCCATCAGTAATTGAGTGATTCGTGTGGAGCACCTAACTTCGAATCTGGTTATTGGATTATATACAGGATTTTGAAAGGTCCGGCTTTCGTATATCCATCAGTAATTGAGTGATTCGTGTGGAGCAGCTGACTTCGAATCTGGTGATTGGATTATATACACGATTTTGAAAGGTCCGGCTCTCATACATTCAACAGTGTTTCTACATGGCTAATTTGGAGCTACGGTGTGATGGAACAGAATAGGTCATGTTTCAGTGTCTTTTGTTAAAATCCATCAACATCTTTCCATTCACAGTTTTCATCCTATCTTCTATTCAACAGTCTGTAGACGACATGATCACTATAAACGGTGTATTTATTTCATGTAATTAACTAAAGTTGTCACTGAAACCTCCTGGTAACTTCATGAAGGGAATTGTTAGATTCGTCATTGTTATCTAGTTATTAAACTACGTACTATTTGTTAGAGATAAAACTCAGCTTCGATTTTTCTTTTTAATATTTTGTTTTCGCCTAAGGGCATCAGGTGTGGAGCCTTATTTACCATTAGCCCACGATACACTCGGTCGGGTGCCTAATGGTTTGATTCTTCGTGATGTACAGGCACTAAAATACGCTAACAGGAAACAAATGTCATGTGCATTATATCAACATATATCGACAATATGGCTTTTGTTATCAAACTCAGACAAAGAACCGCCTTCTTTTTGCACAGCTTTCTTTTATTTTATTGACCGATAGTAATTGCACGAGCCTGCTTTAGAAGATACATTAACAGTTGAAAGCGACGTCGAGACCCTGCGTAGTAACGCGCCATTATTACAATTTTCTGCGTAAAACTGAGAAGTCGATATCACTATTATCACTGTGTAATTACCAGACACGAGTATTGTTACGAGGTCTCGAGCCACGGCCAGTGGCGTGGGAACGGTCTACCGCTACCGCCACGTGCACTGCTAGCAGCACGTCCTCTCCAGGAGGCGGAATTATCAATAATGCATTTCTTCGATATGAAGGTACACATGTGTTTAAGTCCCATGAAACAGATGAAACCAATCAATATCATGTCATACAAAGGTTTCTCGGATTTTGATTCATTCTACCTTTTATTGTTAATACTATTATTGTTACTTAGAGTTTCTTACATCTTCTTAAGGGCAACGAAACGTATACTTTTAAATTAACTTTACAACAGCCATTTAATTAAAAGTTACATTTCGATGCCTCATTACAAATTTTCCATCACTAGAAAATATTATACAGATTTTATAAAAAAGTTTGTTTTAGATTAACATTTAAAAGAATAATGTTCGACCTGTGTCAATGAGTGTTTAAAATGATTGAGTCCTCTCGAAATGCGCCTTTATTACCAGAAATGTGATACTTAGACCATGGACAGATAGATACTGATATCATTCGTAAAAACTCGTTTTGTTTTCAGTTTTAAATGTAGCAGTTAAATCATTAAAAGTAAAATAAAAATCAGTGTGCTTTTTTTACCCTAAAAACAAACGTCTTTAAAAGAAATATCCGATAACCTTAAAATTATCGGTGGCCAAACCTTTGGTTTCTTCAGAAACCGTTGTAAACATTTCAGCTACTTATTTTGTAAGCAGACACCACATAGTCTTAAATCGATGAGTAATGGACAATATCTTTTACAGAACTTCGTTATGCTTTAAAATATTAATATTTTGTTCTTTTTTCAATTGGAGTAGTAACACCTGTTTGGATGAATTTCTTACAGACTATAGGTTTGGCACTTCATACGTATCTGTGTAATAATAACTTAAATATATATATATATACGTAATTAGAAATGAATTGTTACATCCACCAAACAGTTTCTTGGCGGCCCCAACAGAGTTGAATCTACCAAACGGTTTTGCCCGACATGGCCAGGTGGTTGAGGCACTCGACTCGTAATCCCAGGGTCGTAGGTTCGAATCCCCGTCGCAACAAACATGCTCGTCCTTTCAGCCGTGGGGGCGTTATAACGTGACGATCAATCTCATTATTCGTTGGTAAAAGAATAACAGTGGGTGGTGATGACCAGCTGCCTTTCCTCTGGTCTTACACTGCTAAATTAGGGACTGCTAGTGCAGGTAGCCTTCGTACAGCTTTGCGTGAAATTCAAAAACAAACAAACCAAACGGTTTCTTGGTAGTCCCAACGTTGTTGAATCTATTGAACGGTTTCGTGGTGACCCTAACAGAGTTGAATCTATTAAATGTTTTCTTGGTAATCTTATTTTTCATAAACATTTCTTATCAACCAAAGTTGTTTCTCGTGTTAATGAACAAAAACACTGACTTAGTTGATCATATTTCGTATGAAATCTAATATGTTTCATACATACATTCTTACGCATATAAAGTGCTTTAATGCGCGAGCTTAGTATTTGTGGCACGGATATATAAACTTTATTCTAACACAAATAATGAAAAAAAACAAAAACATCTAACAAAATTTACCCCAAAAATTACATTTCTTGAAATATATAATAACTTCGGCATTAAAATAATTGTGTGTGCTTACCAAAATAAATGACACAGTGAATTTCGTAGTGCCAGACTTAGGCAAAATTAAGATTTCTCTAAAGTTTTGTAAGCCTAGTTTTACGTGTAATTAATTACACGTGTCCCAAACAATACACGCAAACATTTAACTTTATTATTGAATTATAATGATAAGTTGTTTGCGTACATTACTCCAAGTAGTTTGGAAGAAACGTATTAATCAATGATTGTCTCTATATTTGATCGTATTCAAAAAAAATATCCAGGTTTCGAGGCTTTATATCCTAGGGTTCGTAAGTGTATTGGCCGGGCATGGCCAAGGGTGTTAAGGCGTTTGACTCGTAATCCGAGGGTCGCAGGTTCGAATCCCGGTCGCACCAAACATGCTCGCCCTTTCAGCTGTGTAGGCTTTATAATGTGACGATCAATCTCACTATTTGTTGGTAAAACAGTAGCCCAAGAGTTGGCGGTGGGTGGTGATGACCAGCTGCCTTCTCTCTAGTCTTACACTGCTAACTTAGGGACGGCTCGCGCAGATAGCCCTCGAGTAGCTTTGCACGAACTTCAAAATAATAAATAGTAAGTGTATTATCAGTTAGTTATACATCTAACAAATCTGTTTCTTTGCGTGTGTGTTATTCGTACCCCATTATTTTAGTATTAATTTAATTATATTGTACACCTCTAGTCGTTGTTGTACAGTCTTAAACTATTTTTATATTATTTCGGTTTTTTCTTAGTATTTAACTCTTTGGTCACACAAGATGTATAGATGTAGGGCTCTTTCCCGCATTTGGTCACGAGGTACGGACCGTCTGCCCATTGAATTGTGTTTTGATTTTTCGAAACCCTGTGAGTGTTTCCTGAGAAACCTCTGACCCAGGGGAAAATAGCTTCGTTTCTTTAATTATCCCCCTGAATATTGGCGTTAATCAAGAGTAAGTTCAGTGCTTCTACTATCAAACAAAAATATATACAAGTTTATTTGTTTTTAAATTTCTCACAAAGCTACACGAGGACTATCTGCACCAGCCGTCCCTAGTTTAGCAGTGTAAGACTAGAGGAAAGGCAGCTAGTCATCACCACGCGCCGCAAACTCTTGGGCTACTCTCTTACCAACGAATAGTGGGATTGACCGTCACATTATAACGTCCCCACGGCTGAAAGAGTGAGCATGTTTGGTGTGACAGGTATTTGAACCTGCAACCTTCGGATTACGAGTCGAACGCCTTAACCACCTGGCCATGTCGAGGCTGTATACAAGTATTGCAATAATTTAAATGAGGTTTCTAACCATGACGAAGGCTAAACAGTTTGTTTTAACATTCAAACTTCACTGAAAGTCAAAGTAACATACTGTAGCTACATAATAATCAGACAATGAATTTCAGTTCTACAATATAAATTATAAAAAAATACAAATAATAAAGTCATCACCGCTAATAAAAATATTTTAAAACGATTATGACGTTATAGTAAGTAAATATATCCAATGCAAATAGGCCCCGTCATGGTCAGGGGATTAAGGACTAGATTCGTAATCAGAGGGTCGCGGGTTCGAATTCCAGTCACATCAGTCATGCTCGCCCTTTCGTTGGTAAAAGAGTAGCCCAATAGTTGGCGGTTGGTAGTGATGACTAACTGTCTTCCATCTAGTCTTACACTACTAAATTAGGGACGGCTAGCGTGGATAGCCCTCGTGTAGCTTTGCCCGAAATTTAAAAACAAGCAAACAAACCAATATATGATCAAATTAATATTTAAATAATTTGTTAGAAATTATTGAGAACCGTAGTTAAAACAAGGTGGAAAGAAATGTGGATCGTTAATTGTACCATTGAAATGCAGATCAAATTTTACGTGTTTTTTTTTGTTTATTGTTTTTTTTAGGTTACGGTTTACAAACTGATAATCATAATTTATTCTGAACAAAGTAAGTTTACTTGTCCAGTGAGGCGACATTATCTACATTGTGACTGAGTCGAATCGAATAGTTTCGTGAAGTTCACCCTCGTGCTGAAGCGCGTGGGGACTGTTCAACAATAGACAGATTATTTATTACTTTTTGAGAGATCAAATAAGTAGCCCCTTTTGTAGAACAAACTATTTCCTTTATGTTTGTTCATACGTTTGTGCCCCTGTGGTTTGTGATTTCGTATCATGTGCGTGACGTCATATTATGTATTTATGTAGCAGTGACTGTGTCTTTCTCTCTCTTTGTCTGTCTTAGTACGTAGAACATACTTATCGTAGAGAATTTCCTGAAAGTAATTTGGGGAGTAATGGCTTCGATAATCAACTGCTGTCGTGACTATGTTTGATAATTGTACCTGCATTCAATGTATTGCTGGCGGCTAGAACATTCAGTGAACATTTTAATTTAGAACGTGTTCAAAGATACGGCTTTCCAGTAAAACACGAAAAGCTATGGAGTTTTGCACGCACAATAAAAGTAATCCCCGTGCACATTTTCGTAAAGCTCGAGTCTAAAAGCTGGTGCACTGCACGCGTGCTTGGCTTATTTACAGCTTGCGCGCGCTACAGTATCGTTATAGTCGACCTTAGCCTTAAAAGTCATACAGCTTTGAACTGTTAACATGAAAATATGCCTACAACGCGCGAGTAAGTAGACACGCGACCAATGTTCCATCACGAGGCTGCTTTGATTATTATTTAGGTAATGCTGGACCGCACGTGTGTTGGACACAGATGTCAGATTTCGGAATTCTCCCAGCGTAGACCAATTTAAATTCTGTCAGAGCAATTGCGTTCTTTAAACATTTGTCTGCTTTTGGAGTACACAGACGAATCACTCGTGTTTATACGTATGTATAAATTCAACAGTGCTTTACTAAAGACAGTAACTTAAACAACAAAATGTTAATTTTGTTCTAATTAGTCTAAAACACGCTTAGCGCACAAAATTTTGAAATTATCTAGATATGATAACGTGTTTTTATTACGCAATAAGTTATTTAAATGTTATACCAAAGGAAAGGCTCGCCAAAAAGTAAATAACAGTAAAACTACGAATGTACCAGTAAAGTTTACTTTTAATTGCAGAATAACATTGTACATAAAAACTAAATATATATAGGTTTCAGTACACCATCTTTAGACAACGAAAATAAACACGTCTGACTTTTTAGAAACTTAAGTACATAGTTGATTTAACAGAATGATATATTACCACACCATCTATAAACCAGACGTTCATGCTGATGTAATATCACACCATCTACCGACCAGCCAGCCGGCCATGCTGATATAATATTACACCATCTACCACCAGCCATTTATCCTAATGTATGTAATGTCCCCCCGCTGGGACAGCGCTAAGTCTTGGGATTTACGAAGTTAAAATTAGGGATTCGGTTCCCTTCGGTGGACACAGCAGATAGCACGATGTGACTTTGCTATAAGAAACAAAACACGCAGCAGGTCATCCTGATGTAATATCACGCCATCTACCGAGCAGCAGGTCATCATGATGTAATATTACATCTACCGAGCAGCAGGTCATCCTGATGTAATATCACGCCATCTACCGAGCAGCAGGTCATCCTGATGTAATATCACGCCATCTACCGAGCAGCTGGTCATCCTAATGTAATATTACGACATCTACCGAGCATCTATTGGTTAGAGATGGGCATGTTTTGTGTGTTCTAATAATGTTTCGTGCTATTGGTTAGAGACGAACATGTTTCGTGCGTTTTTATAACGTTTTGTCTAATTGGTTAGAGACGAGCACGTTTAGTAACTCATATATAAGAGAATGTTCTTGTAATAATAGTAGTATTCGTTAAGAATCTTAAGTTAATAATACAAGTTATGTTGTTTGTTTTCGCCAGTGAGTAATGGAATGTTTAGCCTAACAGTCTCAGGATTCGACACTCTTTAGTTTCACCTTCACAAAATGGCGGTACTTATCTGCATTAACTACTGTGTGCAAAAATATAACGTCTGAAAAAAAATATTTAAAAGGAATCTTTAATGTTATTATCTCGTGTTAACGTTTTCGGAAATCTTGAAGTCATTCTCATTTTATGTCATTCCCATTTTATGACATTCTCATTTTATGTCATTCTCATTTTATGTCATTCCCATTTTATGACATCCCATTTTATGACATTCACATTTTATGTCATTCTCATTTTATGTCATTCCCATTTTATGACATTCTCATTTTATGACATTCTCATTTTATGTCATTCACATTTTATGACATTCTCATTTTATGTCCTTCTTATTTTATGAATATTTTATGTTTAATTTTATTTAACAATCTTCTTGCTTTATTATTAGTTTTTTCTGCACATTTTCAATTTTTAATAATCGACTTTGTTTCAAATGGTCATTGTTCACTTTCGTTGATGGGCTCGAATTATCAGAAAATATGCACATAGTAATACAGTTACTTTTGGGAATTTTTCATTTACAGTTCAATTAATGTTTAAAATAAGCTTAAAGTTAAAAGTGAGAAACTGAGCAGAACGAACATCTTGTAACGAACACATTAAATAACTTTCTTTCGTTAAACATTTGTGTGAAAAATCACCAAAGAAGACTGTGTAATGGAACATCTTTTATCTCAAAATTGAAATTCAGTACCAATTAAAATATTCATAAATAAAAATATTATCACGTAGTCTGTCCTAAATAATTCAGTATCTTATTAATTAGCGCTTTTAATACTTAAGGCTCCCCCACGGCCCCAATGATAAGTTTATGTCTGTGTGTTTGTAAGAACAAAGCTACACAATAGGCTACCTGTGTTGTGTACACCGCGGGTATCAAAACCCGTTGTTTTTTACAGCTGTGCCACTGAGAGCCAACGGTAAGTCTGACGAATTATAATGCTGGAAGTAAGATTTCGATACCCATGGTACGCACAGCACATGTAGCTCACTGAATATTTTTATGCTTAATACCAATAAAAAAAACAATAGTAAAACATATGAAAGCAAATTATGGAAATGAAATGTTTGATTTACGTATTTAAAGATAAAAATCTCTTCGTTTGACCCTTTTGTTGTTCTAGTCTTTAAGTTTCTGAAATAAATTGTGAGGTGCTCCTTGTTTCCGTGTTTATTGTTCTGAGCAGAAAAATAGCGCGACATTGTGAAACGAAGTTAATTGTACTTTTAGCATATGCAAAATACTGTGAAGATCCATTAACAGGAGACAAAGTAATAGTAAACACCTCCAAATCGTTAAATCGCCCATATAAAACACAAAACAGAAAATTTGTAAGATGTCCCCGCATGGACCCAATAAGCCTCCATTTTGGATGTGGTAAAAATCCATCCACGCTTCCCGAAGTCGTTTCGTGGACATAAAACAAACAATAAAAATATATTTATAAGGAATAACATTTATGTGTTTGGTGTATTAATTTTGAATCAATAGACTTGCAAATTTTAAAAGTATTTATTTCATATATTTCACAATATAATCAAACACAATAATTTGAGAAATATTTACTATTACACACTTTATAAAGTGTATTGAGTTTTAAATTGTAGTCCAACTACAAAATGTTTGTTCGCATTTCAGAAATACAGTAAACAAATTAGATCTCTCGTTTACACAAAATTATTTCGAAAATAAATAAGTGAACAGCGTTTAAAATAATCAATCTGGCCAGATGCTAGCACACGTATAACATCTCTGGACGAGTTTCGTGTTTAGATTTGTGCTTCATATTTTGCTATTATTGGATACGATATTACAATGATTGTTTATGAACTGAAACAACAGATCTGTAAAAATAAATTTAACGTTTTCCAAGCCACAATTTATGTGTAATTTTATTTTTTTTATTTCTTATTTTGTTATTTAACTAGCAAACTGCCCAAAATTTATTCTAACAATTACATTTATGACGGAGAACAACATCATCTTTACGATACTTATGTATGCTTTCCACGTAAAATTTTAATTTACGAGAAATATTTGTGGTACAAGCGAGGAACAGGGGTGATTGAATTGAATCACCCAAAGTGCACTTTATTCATTTTAAAACTCAGGTGCAAAAGGCTGGTAGAGAAATTTCATCACACATGTTTATGTTAGATAAAAGATCATAACTGATTTAAGGATCACTCTTATGGATCAAACGGGAACGTTCATTTTAGGGATAAAATACTGAACGATTTACCATATCTAAAACACAGTTTACTTTCCTTTTACCACTTTGGTCCGGCATGGTCAGGTGGGTTAAGGCGTTTAACTCATAACCTGAGGGTTGCGGGTTCGAATCCCGGTCGCACCAAAACATGCTCGCCCTTTCAGACGTGGGGGCGTCATAATGTGACGATCAATCCCACTATTCGTTGGTAAAAGAGTAGCCCAAGAGTTGGCGGTGGGTGGCGATGACTAGCTGCCCTTCATCTAGTCTTACACTGCTAAATTAGGGACGGCTAGCGCAGATAGCCCTCGAGTAACTTTGCGCGAAATTCAAAAAACAAACAAAACACCACTTTATTCATCTCGATGTACTCAATACAATGAGGTTGGTGGACGGATACTTCAGGCGTTTTCCTGAAGCTCAAAGCGTAAAGCACTTCACTGATTGAAGATTTTGCATGGTCAACAAGTACTTTAATAGAGTCCGAACTCAGAGAAAGCACATTTCTGTTCAGTTGACGATAATAAATTCAGTATGTTGAAAGTAAAGCGAGTTGTTGCCTAACTGGAGTTAGAAAGCGGGTAAGAGGGTTCATAGTTTCAACAAACTGTAAAGATAAAAAAAAAACACTCTACAAGTACAATAAAACAATCACTCATTGTATCAGTTCAGAAAACAGAAACGCATTCTACAGCAGTCAGTAGAAAATAAAACAGTTCTATAGGTAAAAGGTAAAAAAAACATGTCTTTTATAGAATTAGAAAACTAAGATACGTTCTTTTGCAAATCACTAGACATAACAATTGCTCAGTCGGATGTTGCCAGCACGAAAGTTGTGTTTAGGCTTAGGTAATAGAAAATAGCTTGAAAATACATCTATACGTTCGAAAGGAATAAAGTACATTTATGGACTTGTAAGGATGTGAAATGATTAATTCGATGTACATCTTTATACTCGACACTCAGAAATTTTCTATCTTCTTTCCTTTGTTTCTCGACTCGACATGGCCAGGTGGGTTAAGGCGTTCAACTCGTAATTTGACGGTTACGGGTTCGAATCACCGTTGCACCAGACAGGCTCGCCCTTTCAGCCGTGGGGGCATCATAATGTTAAGATTAATCCCACTATTAATTGGCAAAAGAGTAGCCCAAGAGTTGGCGGTGGGTGGTGATGACCTTCCGTCTAGTCTTACACTGCTAAATTAGGGATAGCGCAAATAACCCTCATGTAGCTTTGCTGGTCTTTCACTGTCAAATTAGGGACGGCTAGCACAGATAGCCCTCGTGTAGCTTTGCGTGAAATTCAAAAACAAAACAAATCCTTTGTTTCTTTTTTTTTAAATACGAGGGTCGAGTAGAAAGTTGACACGAACGAAAGAAAGTGTTTGTTACAACACATCTTTATAACGACACATCTGAATTGAATGACAAACGACTCCAGATTTTCTTTGTGAAGATGAGACTCAGCACGTGGAATTCACGGTGTATTATATAAACAAACGTGGACTCTTTCTCATATTTTAAAAGTCTCGCAGCCATGACTACCACATAATGCATAAGATAAAGAAAAAGGCAGAATATTTAGAAATTATAATTTATAAAAGCGTATGAACACAGCGAAACTAAGAATGTAAAAAAAATACACTTTTTTTTCCAATTTATGGATTTTGATAAAATGTTGTAACTTCTCGGCAACTCACAAAATATTGCCAAAATGAGCGACATCTGTAGAAAGACCCGGCTACTCACAGCAGAGAGTGTGACTTCAACATAACCTGTGTCTTCTCTGCAACAACAAATGTCGAAGAGAATGAGCCTCTTCTCTGAGTGTTGCAACCTGCGCTCGCAAGATGGCGTTTTCTTTTTCCAAAAAACAAGCTCGAAGAGCAACTTCATCCTCGCGAGCTTTCCGTGCATCACGTGACTTCTTTGCCGCCAAATTATTTCTTTTACGGCGCTCAAAATATTTCTGGTCCTTCTGGTCTGACGGTATCGGTTTCTTCTCACTTCGTGGCCTACGTGGCAGGTTTGAAAGCAACGCACGAGTGATGAACGGGTTAGCTGAAAAACAAATTTATTGAAGACCATTAAAGAACGTTCGAACTGGAATGAATACAGACTCACGGGCAAACCCCCAAAAAACGTTTTAAAAATATTTTTTTAAACACTATTTTACTGGGCCAAATGTTCGTAATTTTTAAAACTAAGTAAAACATTTATTACAAAATTTGAAGAAAAGATTTAAAAGCTTGTTCTAAACTGGGTTAGATGAACAACTTCTAAGTATGGAGGTCAAATCAAACCAACATGTTTGAAATTGACCAAACTTTTAATGTCTCTCTGCTCAAGAGGAAATTCACAGAACTCACTATTACAGTCACTCAAAAATTAGTTATCAGTATATTCAATAGAGGTGTTTAGTGAAGGTGAAAATTATGTTTTGATTTTTATTGAAGTACACATACTATTGTTGTGTTATTAAACTGTAAAAGATGGAAGATAGACTTATGCACCTAAGGAAGACCTAACAGAAGGCATAGTGGTTAATGTGTGCCGTGCCCTGGATCTAGTGTTCCGCGGTTCACACTCGTTACTGCTAAAAACTAATCGTGATTTATAAGTGTGGCTGTTAAATCTTGTTTTTAAGGTTTGACAAGGAAAACCCAGAAGTTGGTAGTTGGTAGTGTTGACTAACTGCCTTCCCTCAAGTTTATCTCTTCAAAATTACGGACGGCTAGTTCAGATAGGCCTCAAGCCCAGAAGTTGATAGTTGGTGGTGTTGGCTAGCTGCCTTTCCTCAAGTTTATCTCTTCAAAATTACGGACGGCTAGCTCAAATATGCCGCGAGTAGATTTGTACGAAAGTCAACAAACAGTCAGAGCTCCTAATGGTTAATAAAATAACTACAACTTTGGGAGCTGGGAAGACATATTGAATTACTTGTAGTCTATTGTTTGGTAATACATTCCAGATGGAAAAAGTTCATCGTTTCATTTATCATTACATTATTACATGAAAAATATATAAAAATGTTTCTTAAAATTACTCATTAAAAGATGAGAAGGAAGTAATAAGTACTAACATATTTCAAACCTCTCCTGAACCATATTTCAAACCTCTCCTGAACCATATTTCAAACCTCTCCTGAACCATATTTCAAACCTCTCTTGAACCATATTTCAAACCTCTCTTGAACCATGTTTCAAACCTATCCTGAACCATGTTTCAAACCTCTCCTGAACCATATTTCAAACCTCTCTTGAACCATATTTCAAACCTCTCTTGAACCATGTTTCAAACCTATCCTGAACCATGTTTCAAACCTCTCTTGAACCATATTTCAAACCTCTCTTGAACCATATTTCAAACCTCTCTTGAACCATGTTGGTATAATCAGATCGAAAACTATATCACATCGAATTTCACACCTGTATCGCAGCTACAAAGAGACTAATTACAGAGCTACTAAACAGGTAATTACCAGCTTATTTCAACAGTTAAATGTGTCAAAAGGTAGATCATTTCCATATTCTCCAATCACCTCACATACACACGAGGTACAAAACCAACAAAGCTTTTCCTTGTTTGCTGTTTTTGTTGTAACATGCCAACTGCAAAGAAACGACAATTTTACGTTTGGGTCGATTATTAACATGAATGAAATTAATGGTCAGGCTTCCATAGTCTTTTCTATTTTTTCAACTTGGGCTGTATCCAGTGTTCGTAATTGTTAAAGTTTGAATAAAGCATGTTAATTATAGTCAGTTACATGTATTAACAACAAAGCTAAAGGAACTATTGATTAAATGTTATAAATCAGTTAAAACTGTTGTTGTATTTTCTTGTCGATGATCTAATATTTAAAGTAACAGCGCATAAGTGAAGGTAGCAAAGAATTTATATTAAACCAAACCCTTTGAGATTAGTAAGTTTATGGTGTTTCTTTATGTATTGTGTATCTGTTTAAACTCCACGGCCCGGCATGGCCAAGCGTGTTAAGGCGTGCGACTCTTAATCTGAGGGTCGCGGGTTCGCATCCCCGTCGTGCCAAACTTGCTCGCCCTCCCAGCCGTGGGGGCGTTGTAATGTGCGGTCAATCCCACTATTCGTTGGTAAAAGAGTAGCTCAAACGTTGGCGGTGGTTGGTGATGACTAGCTGCCTTCCCTCTAGTCTTACACTCCTAAATTAGGGACGGTTAGCGCAGATAGCCCTCGAGTAGCTTTGTGCGAAATTCGAAAACAAACAATTAAATTCCATTATGCCTGGCCTTACATTACCTCACTGTTGACCTTACACGCTCGTGCGATCCTAACGAAACTAATAAACTTAAATCACAAAATTGTGAATAAAAGAAGTAAAAGTTATTTTAAACGAAACATTAATCCCTAATCTTGTGAAAAGGTATTCGATAATTTTAATCAATGTACAAATATTAACCATGACTTACAGAAAAACAAACTGTTAAACTCAACGTACGAAGATCTGAGTGACTTGCAAAAACACAGATGAATCTAAATCATCATCTGGCCTGCTGCATTCAACCAGACACTTATGAACTCATACAACGCAACATCAATTAATTAACAGTAAGAACAAATAAAAAGACCCGCCACAACAACAAAAAATCAACTAAGATATCAACAACTTTGTTTGTTTGTTTTTAAGACTAGAGGGAAGGCAGCTAGTCATCACCACCCACCGCCAACTGTTGGACTACTCTTTTACCAACGAATAATGTGATTGACCGTAATATTATAACGCCCCCACGGCTTGTAGGGCGAGCATGTTTGGTGCGACCGGGATTCGAACCCGTGACCCTCGGATTACGAGTCGAACACCTTAACACACTTGACCATGCCGGGCCGATATCAACAACTAAAAAGACGTCAACATAACGAACCATCAACCAACCCTATAATTAACAGATTGCCATCAACCGACCTTATAATTAACAGATTACCATCAACCGACCTTATAACTAACAGATTACCATCAACCAACCTTATAATTAACAGATTGCCATCAACCGACCTTATAATTAAAAGATTACCATCAACCGACCTTATAACTAACAGATTACCATCAACCAACCTTATAACTAACAGATTACCATCAACCAACCTTATAATTAACAGATTACCATCAACCAACCTTATAATTAACAGATTACCATTAACCGACCTTATAATTAACAGATTACCATCAACCGACCTTATAATTAACAGATTTGATCGGCAATTAAGCACTGACGAAATACATCTACTCAACAAAAGACTCAACCATCGAACTGAAAGACAGTTTGGAAGACTTAACCAAAAGACTACTGATCCATTCCGCAGAGATCGGCATGACTAGATGGTTATGTCATTCGACTAGTATCTTAAACATCTTTTTCAAAGACTTCTCGCGCAAAACCATTAATATAATTTCACAGAAAAGAAAGATAAAAAACCCTATACAGAAAAATATTCATTCTATAATATAAACAACCTAAAAATGACTAATACAGCAAAATTCTCAAAGCTGATAAAGACAATGCAACAGTAACAATGAAAACAAATGGGTACATTCAAAAAATGAATGACATATTATCAGATACAAGCAAACTTAAGCCAATACACACAAATAGAAAAACACATGAAAACCAACTGAACAAAATGCTACTACAAATGAAAAAAAAAACAATCTCAGAAAAAACTTTATTCCTACCCACGCGGATCGGCATGGCCAGGTGGGTTAAGGCGTTTGACTCGTAATCTGAGGGTCGCGGGTTCGAATTTCCATCGTACCGAACAGGCTCGCCCTTTCAGCCACGTGCGTGTTATAATGTGACGGTCAATCCCTCTATTCGTTTGTAAAAGAGTATCCCAATAGTTCTCGGTGGATGGTGATGACTAGCTGCCTTCCCTCCTACCTTACGCGGCTAAATTATGGACGGCTAGAACGGATAGCCCTCGTGTAGCTTTGCGCGAAATTCAAAACAAATACAAAAAATACAAATTCCTATATACACAAGACCAACTCACCTACACCACAAATATACGGCACCCACAAACCTCACAAATCATATTGTCCACTAGACCCATAATGATGAATGATTTTCTGAATATGTAACATCGGCCGGATTCTTTTCCAAGAACTCTTTTAACTTTAAGTCTATTCTTGATCAACTAAACCATAAAGCCTTAATGGCCAATTTTGATGTAATCTTCCTCTTTACAGAAGTCTCGACCACAGAAGCCTGAAAGATAGATTTAGAACTTTGTACCCAAGACCCCAACCCACTGGTACACATCCCCAGCAATCAATTAGCAGCTCTTATAGAATTCTATACCATCAAAACTGACTTTATGTTCGATGACCAAAACTGCATACAAATAAATGGCTCAAGCATGACCAATATTCTGCCACCATGTATGGCCAACATTTTTATGACATAGATTGAATCTCAAACGATCAATTCAGCCTCATACCCACCACTGTACTGGTACAGGTATGTTGATGATACAATTGCTGGATTCACATCTACAGAACACACACTTAGTTTTTATACCATGTTAACTCCAATCACCCCAGCATTAAGTTTACATGTAAACACGAGAAAACTAACCAAATAACATTTCTCAACCTCAATAGCACAAGAAGTAATACACAATTCAAAACATAAATCCATAGAAAAATCACCCATATTGGATCATACATTTGCAAGGACTTAGCACATGAAACAAAACAAAAACTCAACGTATTAAGAAACCAAATAAACCGATAAAACTAATAATAAAATTAATAAAATAAAACAACATTTCATCAACATCAACAAATTTCCTTCAAAAACAATTGAAAAAATCATATGCACACACTTAGACCAACAACAAACAAACAACAATAAATTCAGTGAAACAAATTACTACAAAACCTTGCACTTTGCATACCATATGTTTTTGATACTAGCGATTAAGTAAATAACATTTTAAATAACTTACAACAAAACATAATATTCCAGTAAACACCACTTTCAATCAAAAGGCACCGGCATGGCCAGACGGTTAAGGCACTCCACTCGTAATCTGAGAGTCACGGGCTCGAATCCCGGTCGCACGAAACATGCTCACCCTATCAGCCGTGGGGGCGTTATAATTTGACGGTTAATCCCACTATTCGTTGGTAAAAGAATAGCCCAAGAGTTGGCGGTGGGTGGTGATGACTAGCTGCCTTCCCTCTAGTTTTACACTGCTAAATTAGGGACAGATAGCGCAGATAGCCCTCGTGTCATTTCTCAACCTCAATAGCACAAGAAGTAATACACAATTCAAAACATAAATCCATAGAAAAATCACCCATATTGGATCATACATTCGCAAGGACTTAGCACATGAAACAAAACAAAAACTCAACGTATTAAGAAACCAAATAAACCGATAAAACTAATAATAAAATCAATAAAATAAAACAACATTTCATCAACATCAACAAATTTCCTTCAAAAACAATTGAAAAAATCATATGCACACACTTAGACCAACAACAAACAAACAACAATAAATTCAGTGAAACAAATCACTACAAAACCTTGCACTTTGCATACCATATGTTTTTGATACTAGCGATTAAGTAAATAACATTTTAAATAACTTACAACAAAACATAATATTCCAGTAAACACCACTTTCAATCAAAAGGCACCGGCATGGCCAGATGGTTAAGGCACTCCACTCGTAATCTGAGAGTCACGGGCTCGAATCCCGGTCGCACGAAACATGCTCACCCTATCAGCCGTGGGGGCGTTATAATTTGACGGTCAATCCCACTATTCGTTGGTAAAAGAGTAGCCCAAGAGTTGGCGGTGGGTGGTGATGACTAGCTGCCTTCCCTCTAGTTTTACACTGCTAAATTAGGGACGACTAGCGCAGATAGCCCTTGAGTAGCTTTGCTCGAAATTCCAAAACAAACAAAGCCCATAGAATCTCATACCCTTTCACACTCATGTCTTAGGACGGTTACTATTGGTATTAAAATAAAGAACAGAACAACCTTTCAACCTTTTTGGATCATCTTTAGAATACATTTAAACCTTTCATTGGTTACTTTCAGTATGGAGAAAAGATGACCCGTCTTTTAGTGGTAAGATTCCGTACCTACAACGCCAACATCCGAGATTTGATTCCCTGTGATGGACAAAAAGTATTTAGCCATTAAAGTTTGATTCGCTCAGTAGTCGGCTTAATTGCGGAAGGAAAACAAATTATTTATACACACATCAAATTCGCGTTACGTTTTTTCGGCGTTTGTGTGTGTGTGAGCTGAACTGGCTTTTCTTTAATAGTGTTCATACTAAGAGAAAATACTAAATTCATATGTTCGTTTCCACAGATCACAGTATTTCTCTCTAGTACTGTTTGAGAAAAAATTTAACTGGTATTTCAATATCTTCATCTAATATTCTTGGATTCGAACCTGTAATCTCATAAAATCGCATATCGTTTGCGTTTTGCACTAGTTGAACCTACAACAATGTTTCAGAACGGTGTATGAATTATAACTTCAAGTCAAACAAATTAAACAACTAAGGAACGAGGTCATTATATATATATCACCATCGCACCAAACATGCTCGCCCTTTCAGCCGTGGGGGCGTTATAATGTTACGGTCAATCCCACTATTGGTTGGTAAAAGAGTAGCCCAAGCGTTGGCGGTGGGTGGTGATGACTAGTTGCCTTCCCTCTAGCCTTACGCTGCTAAATTAGGGACGGCTAGCGCAGATACCCCTCGTGTAGCTTGGCGCGAAATTCCAAAACAAACAAACAAACATTATATACATATTTTATATCCACGGTACATAGCAGCTGTAAATTCCATACATTTTTATATACATTTCGTACAAGCCTAACATGTATTCTCATTAAAGTAAGACTTACTGACCTCAGTTGTGAGTTTTGATTGCAATGGTAAATATTCCAGTATTCTTGTTCTGGTTCGTTTAAAAGTATTAACTAATATCATTTTTAAATTGTACGCAGTTCCATGATAGAAACGATGAAAGAGGTTCCTAAATCAAGTTTGTTTTGAATTTCGCGCAAAGCTACACGAGGAGAACTATCTGCACTGGTCGTCCCTAATTTAGCAGTGTAAATAAAGAGAGAAAGCAGCTAGTCATCACCACCCAACGCCAAATCTTGAGCTACTCTTTTACCAACGAATAGTGAGATTGACCGTCACATTATAACGCCACACGGCTGAAGGAGCGAGCATGTTTGGTGGAACGACGAGTTTCGAGCGTTCGACCCTCAGGTTTCGAGTGGAGCTTCTGACCACTTGGCTATACCAGGCCGAGGCCATCACATATTCCGCGCGCTTTAAGCTCTGGGTGTGTTATAAGAGTAACAATAATTTTCCCAGCGTAAGTCGTGGATGGTAGCGTGTAGCAAGCAGGTCAAAATTATAGTTTTGTTATAAATACAAATATTTTAGTATTTGTCGTTCTGGTTCATTAAAAATAATAATAAGATGGTTATTGGAGAACCATCTTATTATATTATAACTAACGACGAACACATTACAAGTTAATTAGCATGCATGAAGATATTTAAAGTGAAGAAAGTTTATCAGAAACTCCTAGTCAAGATATAGGGGTGTAAAAACATTAACAAACGAAACCGATGAGTAAATGTATCTGAATGTTGTTTTTTTTAACATTGCGAAGTTTCTGTATCCAATAAAGAATCGAAAGAATAAGTCTTAGGCCTAGCTTCTCGAAAAATTATTTGAGGTCTTTCATTAATAACCTGGTCTTTAATATCAAATATATTAAGAACTGGTGGTTGTTGAATTTCGACTGTTTTTGAAAAGCTATACGAGAATCATCTGTACATAACTAACCTTAATTTTAAGTAACAGACCAGTGATAAGGGCGCTACTGAACAGCGACCCTATTTGGTTCTCTTGTCTTGTCAAAATAGCGAGATTTAACCGCCACTATATCTACTGTTCCAATATGTGCAGCAACGGGATGCGAATCCTAATAATATGAAACGCTAAGCACTTCACAGCGCCCTCTCTATACTAAAGTAACTAGTCTTTGCTAATTTTTATTCGAATGCTTAATTAAAAACAGCTACATTTTACCATGGATAGTTTAAACGGTCGGGTATAGGCCTACATGTGAAACTCGAACGTATACAGTTCAAAGCTATTATTGACAATGACAAATAACACACTGTGTCACTTATACTAATAATTCATCCTCGTATCATTCGCTTCTCCCTCCAATCTCGAAACAAGTGCTATTATATCAATAGTTCAACTAAAAGCAAATTATATCAAATTTACGTCGCCATAGAAACCAACGACGCACAACAAAACGAGAATAAATTTAAATCGTCCCGTTAATTGCAATATCAGTTATTATAATCATTATTAACAGATCACTTTATGGAAAAAAAATAAAATAAATGCGTGGCGTCAGGAGCGCGCTCAGGTGTGCTCTCGTTCACGTGAAGCATTCGCGCGTGGCGTTCCAAATGTGGACATACCGATTTTCACAGACTTTCAGCACTGAAAGAACGTCCGTACAAGGGGGAATAATAGACCTTTTGTCGTGAATTCAGAGATTCTCTGAAGTTCACGATCCCTTGTTATGCAAAACTAGAAAGAAAACTGGAGCCTCGATTTTGTTGTTACTTGTTACCCTGACATATTCCTACTGTTGTTTAATTGCTACCTTAACATATTCCTACTGTTGTTACTTGTTACCCTAATATCTTCTCACTGTTGTTACTTGTTATCCTCATATCTTCCTACTCTCGTTTAATTGTTACCCTAACATCTCCAATTGTTTTTTACTTGTTATCCTCACATCTTCCTATTGTTGTTTACTTGTTACACTTACATCTTCCTATTGTTGTTTACTTGTTACCCTAACATCTCCAATTGTTGATTACTTGTTATCCTCACATCTTCCTATTGTTGTTTACTTGTTACCCTCGCATCTTCCTATTGTTGTTTACTTGTTACCCTAACATCTTCCTATTGTTGTTTACCTGTTACCCTAACATCTTCCTATTTCACAATCCACTCACTGCATAAAATACGAAACAAAAGAAATTCTGTGTCTTCAGCTGAGTAAGGTGTATTTTAATAATAACAACATTTACATTAAAAACTGGACTATAAACAGATCAAAGAGTATTTAATAATAATATAAAACTGAAAACTGAGCTATAAACAGAGTAAAGACAACTTTAATAATAATAATAGTAACACCAAAAACTTGACTATAAACAGATCAAAGAGTACTTTAATAATAATATAAAAACTGAAAACTGAGTTATAAACAGAGTAAAGACAACTTTAATAATAATAAAACTAACACAGAAAACTGGACTATAAACAGAGTGAAGAGTATTTTAATAATGATAATATTAACATTGAAATCTGAACTATAAACAGAACAAAGAGTAATTTAATAATAATAATACTAACACCGAAAACTGAGTTATAAACAGAGCAAAGAGTATTTTAATAACAATAATATTAACATTGAAAACTAAGCTATAAACAGAGCAAAGAGTAATTTAATAGTAATAACAGTAACACTGAACACTGAGCTATAAACAGAGCAGAGTACCTTAATAATAATAACAATAATATTAACACTGAAAACTAAGCTATAAACAGAGCAAAGAGTGCTTTAATAATGATAATATTAACATTGAAAACTGAGCTATAAACAGAGCAGAGTACCTTAATAGTAATAACAATAATATTAACACTGAAAACTAAGCTATAAACAGAGCAAGAATACTTTAATAGTAATAATAGTAACACAGAAAACTGAGCTATAAACATACTAAAGAGTACCAAAATAATGATAATATTAACATTGAAAACTGAGCTATAAACAGAGCAGAGTATCTTAATAATAATAACAATAATATTAACACTGAAAACTCTGCTATAAACAGAGAAAAGAGTGCTTTAATAATGATAATATTAACATTGAAAACTGAGTTATAAACAGAGCAGAGTACCTTAATAATAATAACAATAATATTAACACTGAAAACTGTGCTATAAACAGAGCAAAGAATACTTTAATAGTAATAATAGTAACACAGAAAACTGAGCTATAAACAGAGTAAAGAGTATTTTAATAATAACAATAATATTAACACCGAAAACTGAGCTATAAACACACTAAGGAGTACCACAATAATAATAATGTTAACACTGAAAACTGAGCTATAAACAGAGCAGAGTACCTTAATAATAATAACAATAATATTAACACTGAAAACTGTGCTATAAACAGAGCAAAGTGTACTTTAATAATAATAGTAACACCGAGAACTGAATTATAAACAGAGCAAAGTGTATTTTAATACTAATAATAATATTAACACTGATAACTGAGCTATAAACAGACCGAAAAGTATTTTAATAATGATAATATTAATACTGAAAATTGAGCTATAAACAGAGCAAAAAGCACTTTAATATTAATAATAATATTAACACTGAAGACTGAGCTATAAACAGAGCAAAGAGTACTTCAATAATAATAATATTAACACCAAAAACTGAAATATGAGGACTATGATCTTTCTGAGACTATGAAAACAACTTGGCTTCTGTCTTTAAACTTGTAGGTAGAGATTTGCGAGTGTTGTATTGTTGTGTTTTTGAGCAAGACACTTTACCCTAGTTGTTTTAGTGCACTTAAGTTTGTTATTTTGCAACAAACTGACATCTCGTGCCAATTAAGCTTGGGTTCAGCAATAAATCCTATACACCATCTCGGAACAGGAACGACTTGACTTTTGACCTTGACTAGAGAAATTTGTTTATGAAATTACCTTTTAAACGATAAGTATGATTTAGCCTTATTTTATTAAAGCTTAAAACTATGTGGTAAGGTATCGTACATATATAATCACAGAATAGACACTTATATTTCCTACCATCAATGTTTCTTAATTTAGTATTCCGTTATCACAACTCCTCACCCGTGTTCAAAAGTTGTCAACATTTTATAAATATAATTTATGTGAATACTTTACGAGTCTCATGTTTTGAGGATGATTCATGGTTCGTTTTTGTTATCCATTGCACCTCTCTCAAAATGTCACGCAAGAGTACAGTTCTGTTTGTGTATAAATCTGTTTTACAAAACATTAATGCGCAGACACATAAAAGTTAGTGTTGTTTTATTATTCAGAAACAGTGGATGTTTCTAAGAACCTCCATATATCCTCACAACAAGATGTTTATATTTATACTAATTTCTTTAATCACAAACGGTGGATGTTCCTAAGAACTTCCATACAGCTTTACAACAAAATACCAATTTCTTTAATCACAAACGGTGGATGTTTCTAAGAACCTCCATATATCCTTACAACAAAATGTTTATATTTATACTAATTTCTTTAATCACAAACGGTGGATGTTCCTAAGAACCTCCATACAGCCTTACAACAAGATGTTTATATTTATACTAATTTCTTTAATCACAAACGGTAGATGTTCCTAAGAACCTCCATACAGCCTTACAACAAAATACCAATTTCTTTAATCACAAACGGTGGATGTTCCTAAGAACCTCCATATATCCTTACAACAAAATACTAATTTCTTTAATCACAAACGGTGGATGGTTCTAAGAACCTCCATATATCCTTACAACAAAATGTTTATATTTATACTAATTTCTTTAATCACAAACGGTGGATGTTCCTAAGAACCTGCATACAGCCTTACAACAAAATACCAATTTCTTTAATCACAAACAGTGGATGTTCTCAATTACGTTAATTCAACGTTACACCACAATGTTTACACCGATGTTCAGGTTTGTATCACAAACGGTGAAGATTCTTAAGTACAGCTTTACACCAATATTTGCAACACAAACAGCAGATGTTAAAAACCTTAATACGACTATGAAACCCTTTTATTCACAGAAAGCTGTTATTCCAACAAAAACCCTTACAAATGTACCCCAATTTATGTATGCAAACAGTAAGAAGTCTTAAGTGAAACATAACATAAATATCTAAACGTAAAAATGTTGGTTGTTCCCTTTAAATTTGTATTGAAATAGATATTTCACGAAACTGATATCACTTTGTTACAAACAAGCAGTACTTTGTATTAATAAACAAATACATAACTTCAGAACAGTTCAATGAACAATTATAACACATCTGTTTACCAACAGTTGTGATTCTTGGGAAACTAATACAGATTCATGCTAGTTCCTGTTCTTGGTTTTATAAACTTACATTTATAGTCTTAAGAAAAAGTTGCATATGAATATGATATTCAAACAGTATTTCGTCACGATACTAATAACAATTTGACAACTTTTTTCTACTGGTGTATCGGTAATTTTTTTTTACATTAATTATTTTTCTTAAGAAAACTGTTGAAAATATTCGTCTTCTCGTGAGTAAACTGTGATCCTTCATTTTGGGATTAACCAAAGGATCAATTCCCTTTTTTAAAAACGAAATAGTGATTTCCAGTGTCTATTATACCAATTTAAACCAGTTTTTCCATCACAAACTCTATTTACTGCTAAAAATCTAATAAACCAATTAAAACACAAATATCGTTTACTGCCAAAAATGGTTTGTTTGTTTCTTTTTGAATTTCGCACAAAGCTACTCGAGGGCTATCTGCGCTAGCCGTCCCTAATTTAGCTGTGTAAGACTAGAGGGAAGGCAGCTAGTCATCACCACCCACCGCCAACTCTTGGGCTACTCTTTTATCAACGAATAATGGGATTGACTGTCACATTATAACGCCTGCACGGCTGAAATGGCGAGCATGTTTGGCGCGACGGGGATGCGAACCCGCGACTCTCGGATTACGAGTCGCACGCCTTAACACGCTTGGCCATGCCGGGCCGACAAAAGTGGAATATACCAATTTAAAACACAAGCACTCTTCACTGACAAAATTTAATAGACCCGTTTTAAATCACAAACATTGCAATTTTTCAAAAATATAAAAATCCAGTTTAAAACACACTGTTCATTTCTCTAAAATTAACAAAGCAGTTTAAACAACTCTTAAACATAAACACTGTTTCTTTCCAGATACAGGAATAAACCAGTTTAAACAACTTCTTAGACATAAACACTGTTTATTATCAAAAATCTAACATATCGATTTGAACTACTTTCCAAGCATAAGCACTGGTTATTGCAAATAAAATAACCTATTGATATTACCCATAACAGATAAATTAATTAGTTTTAAAACCAATCCACTTTAACATTATGTGACCCGTCATAACCAGGTGGTTAGGACGCTTGATTCCTAATCTCAGCGTCACGAGCTCGAATCCCCGTCACACCAAATATGCTCGCCATTTCACCCATTGGAGCGTTATAATGGTACGGTCTATCTCACTATTCGATGGGAAAAGAGAGGCCAAAGAGTTGGCGGTGGGTGGTGATGACTAGTTGTCTGCCCTCTATTCTTACACTGCTAAATTAAGGGCGGCTAGCGCAGATAGCTCTCGTGTAGCTTTACGCAAAATTAAAAAAAACAACAAATAATCTCTAGGATTAGATATTTTAGACTGACGAAATTGTTTGCATAATAAAAATAGCAATAAGGAACTTCAAAACGTGTGACGCTATAAATCATATTATTGTCTCTTTACTCGCATTTTTATACATGTACTTTTAATTATATTTAAAGATAATTTCCACTCTGCGATCACACCTTTTCATGATAATTTTACACGTGAATGTCTTACTTTGTATTAGTTTCCGGTGCGACTTTGATATTTAGACTCAGTCACCTAATGACACCTGGGATGATCACCTTTAGACTTTTTCAACAATTCAAAAGTATTGTTTGTTTGTTTTTTGAATTTAGCACAAAGCTACTCGAGGGCTATCTGTGCTAGCCGTCCCTAATTTAGCTGTGTAAGACTAGAGGGAAGGCAGTTAGTCATCACCACCCACCGCCCACTCTTGGGCTACTCTTTTACCAACGAATAGTGGGATTGACCGTCACTTTATAACGCCCCCACGGCTTATCTTATTTTGTCAAATACACGAGACGAGGTTTAATTTGTTTAAGTGTAACTAAGCACGAATATACACAATAGATTATCGCTTCTTATCGTCGTAAGCTTACAACAAATTTACCCCTGATTTACAGGCCTCTTGACAATACACTAATAATATTACAAAAAACACAGGCCTCTTGACAATATACTAATAATATTACAGGAAACACAGGCCTCTTGACAATATACTAATAATACTACAGGAAACGCAGGCCTCTTGACAATATACTAATAATATTACAGAAAACACAGGCCTCTTGACAATATGCTAATAATATTACAGGAAACACAGGCCTCTTGACAATATACTAATAATATTACAGGAAACACAGGCCTTTTGACAATATACTAATAATATTACAGGAAATACAGGCCTCTTGACAATATACTAATAATATTACAGAAAACACAGGCCTCTTGACAATATGCTAATAATATTACAGGAAACACAGGCCTCTTGACAATATACTAATAATATTACAGGAAACACAGGCCTTTTGACAATATACTAATAATATTACAGGAAATACAGGCCTCTTGACAATACACTAATAATATTACAAAAAACACAGGCCTCTTGACAATATACTAATAATATTACAGGAAACACAGGCCTCTTGACAATATACTAATAATACTACAGGAAACACAGGCCTCTTGACAATATGCTAATAATATTACAGGAAACACAGGCCTCTTGACAATATACTAATAATATTACAGGAAACACAGGCCTTTTGACAATATACTAATAATATTACAGGAAATACATGCCTCTTGACAATATACTAATAATATTACGAGAAACACAGGCCTCTTGACAATATACTAATAATATTACGGGAAACACAGGCCTCTTGACAGTATACTAATAATATTACGGGAAACACAGGCCTTATAACAATATACCAATAATACACAGAAAATAGTACGTCCTTGTCAATATAGCGATAATAGTACGGGAAAAACAGTCCTCTGAACAATATACTGATCACGTCACCTAAAATCTAAACTTTAAGCAACATACCGATAAAATCACTGGAAGCACGGCGCCCTCTCCCGTGTAGTATAAGTAAACACTTTGTTATCTGTAAATATTATTGCAATGCTTAAGATCTTCTTTGCACAAATAATATTTAATCTATATAATCTATATAGCTGTTTAAGTGTGAAAATAACAGAGTTAAACATTTTGTGGATATACAAGTAACTATTTCTTATATTGTTACTTAAGACTTGCCGTTTACTATAAATGACGTGTGTAACAGATTTACAATTATATATTTATTTTAATGCCGATATTTGGTAAGTTAAATATATATTTATAAATGTATGTAACTTATATTGTTAAATGTGTATTGCAAAATTCCCGCCTAGTCGCTAAATTTATAGAAGATTCTCGAGTGTAAGAATCAACAATATATGTTTCAGGTAAGCACTAGCATTCCGTCAGTATTGTTGGACCAATCAAAATTTCTAGAGCATTGCCTAACGATTATAAACCGACCCACCAAGAAATAATATATGTTGTTGGTTTACTACAGTTAGTATAGCATAAACCTCAGGCCCGGCATGGCCAGGTGTGTTAAGGCGTTCGGCTCGTAATCTGAGGATCGTGGGTTCCAATCTCCGTCGCACGAAACATGCTCGCCCTTTCAGCCGTGGGAGCGTTATAATGTTACGTCAACCCCATTATTTGTTGGTAAAGGAGTAGTCCAAAAGTTTGCGGTGGGTGGTGATGACTAGTTGCCTTCCCTCTAGCCTTACGCTACTAAATTAGGGACGGACAGCAAAGATAGCACTCCAGTGAAAAACAAACAAACAAACTATAAACCTCAGAAGCTATAATTTTGATTAACGCTTATTGATCAGGACATTACATATATTTAACCAGGAAAGTTTATAGGATTCGAACATTACAAATTGTTTAACTTCAGCAGATTAACATCGGACTTTATTATTTTTATGAAGGCATTACATAACTTCAGTTGTGAGAAACTCAAGTGTGATTAGCGAAGAACTAGCTAGCTCCTCGTTAAGTGAACTGTACCGATATCAACTCAGAATTAATTCGCTCATCGTGAACCGTCGATAAGATATTCAGACCAAATAGAAGACTCAATATTATTTGTAAGTTTGAAAACTTTTGAATATAAATTACTAGTTTTAATAACTGTTATTATAAGTTGTATTATTATATGTATATTAAAATATATTTGTATTATGAAAGAAAATTGTATCTATCATCTTATTGGCAAATGGCACAAATTTGATATATCTCTACATTTAAGTAACTTCTAAATTAATATTAAAATTTAACTCAGTTTCAGGCTATATGAAATCGAAATACGTAACATAATAAACTGGAGTTCGTCCGAGGTAAATCGTAATACTTAACATGTAATTGAAATATAATATTATGGACCTCTAAGTGGATTATTATTGGTTCGCGAAATTCTAGTATGAACAAGTGTCGGCATTCAGAACACGTGTTACTTCCCTTTCGTTTGGTTTTGAATTTCGCGCAAAGCTACTCAAGGGTTATCTGCGCTAGTCGTTCCTAATTTAGCAGTGTAAGACTAAAGGGAACACACCCAGTCATCACCACCCACCGCCACCTCTTGGGCTACTCGTTTACCAACGAATAGTGGAATTGACCATCACATTATAACGTCCCCACGACTGAAAGGGCGAGCATATTTGGTACGACGGGGATTCGAACCCGTGACCCTCGGATTACAAGTCGAACGCCTTCACCCACGTAGCCATGCCGGGCCATTTTTTTCATTAAAATGCTAAATATTGATTCAAGGATTTCTGTTTTACATCTCAAGATTTGTCGTTTCTTTTTCTTTACCTCTGCAATAATTCTTATTGGTTTAAAATTTTGACCATTTGCTATTGATTAAAGACTATTTTGTATCACTCTTAGTATAAAATTGCTGTTTGTCACCTATATAACTGTACTTGTAACCTATGCTTATAAACAAACACAGTTTTCACAAAATACAAAACAAGAATTGAATGCATAAAAACTATAATATCTGCTAAGTCCAACGATGGGAATCGAACGCCTGATTTTAGCGTTATAAATCCGTAAACTTACCGCTGTACCATGCGGGTGACTGATAGTATGTAACCAATGCTAAATATATTTTAAAGTTAAATTATTATTTAAAGAAATCACTGAACTTTTCAATTAACTTCAAGCAGTGATCCGATATTATTATGTAGGAAAAGTTTGTTGTTTTTTCTTCTCATGTGATTAATTTTATTTTGCCTGGCAAGACCAGGTGGTTAGGGCGCTTCACTCGCAATCTAAGGGTCACGGATTAGCCCTTTCGTATGTGGAGGCGTCTTATCACGGCGGTCAATCTAACAGCTCGTTGGTGGAAGAGTAGCCCAAGATTTGGCAGTGGAAAGTGATGACTAACTGCCTTCCCTTCTAGTCTACCGCTACTAATTTATGGACGGCTAATGCAGATCGCCCTAATGTAACTTTGCGCGAAATTCAAAGCGAACAAATAGCTTCTTCCTCTGACAAACCAAATAAAACAAACAATGCTAATAATAATAATAAAATATAAAAACACCTCCTACTCATAATTTCATCAAGTATCGACTTGCTCACAAGATAAATTCACAGTAGTACACATCAATATCTAGGATGCAGCTGCTTCCAAGAAACACGAGATTAAACTTACAGCCAAACGCATTAAACCAGATATATTTGTAATTAGTGAAACCTGCCTATGTCTAAATGTAATACATAGATTTAAAATAAAAGGCTACTCAACGATTAGAAAATATAGAATAAATAATAATGACCTCAACAGATGTTGTATTGATGCTGTACAAATCTGAACTGATTGTTGTTTGTTTGTTTGTTTTGCTTTTCGGTATTTTACGCAAAGCTACACGAGGGCTATCTGCGCTAGCCGTCCCTAATTTAGCAGTGTAAAACTAGAGGGAAGGCAACTATCATCACCACTGACCGCCAACTCTTGGGCTACTCTTTTACCAACGAATAGTGGGACTGACCGTCACTTTATAACGCCCCCACGGCTGAAATGGCGAGCATGTTTGGTACGATGTGGAGTCGAACCCACGACCCTCAGATTACGAGGAACTGATTGTAAAGGAAGTACAAAAAACTTTCTCAAATGAATGTATTATCACAGACGAACAAACTGAAAATTAAATCATCGTTACGGTAGAAGGAATACACTACTCATTAAATAAAAAAACTAGACACCAACCTGTAAAGTTATACAATAATCATAACCCCACTAAAATAATAACTGGTGATCTAAACAGTAAACATCTTATACTTAGCTGTAAATCAACAAAGACAAACAGCAGAATACTTTATAAGTATCTATTAGATACATAAGCGGTTCTACTATACGATACCATCCCACGCTGATACAGCGGTAAGTCTACGGAGTTACAACACTAAATTCAAGGGTTGGATTCCCCTCGATGGACTCAGCAGATGGCTCGATGTGGCTTTGATATAAAAAAAATACAAGCACACAGTAAATGATGCTATCCGATGCATATTTCATACGCATATAGCATCAGTGATATATCGAATCTATGCCTGTGTTCGTACAACATGAGACGAAAATGTGAATGTTTTCAAGTTGGTCAAGATATTGTCAGTGACCATTTTCCTGTCTGGTGTATCTTCAATCTCACCCCCACACAACAAAGTAAATCAATAGAAAAAGAAACATTCAACTACGAGAAAGCAACTTATACTGAATGTAAAAAAATCCTAGACAAACTTTTACCGAAAGAAACAGTAAAAAAGCATCTGAAATTGATGCCTGTTGTCATACAGTGCCCAAAGAATACAACAAGCCATGTCATACCCAAACAAAATCAACAAATAACAACACACACACGGCAACTTCATATAGAAGTAATAGAAATGATAGAAGGGAGCTTCGAAGACAATTCATATAAAGCAGAGATCCTACACTAAAAATAAATAAATACACTAAGAAACAAAATAAGAAATGAAGTTCGACAACTAAAACCGATTCAAAACAACTCTGAACGCAGCCATATCGAATCACCAACCCAGACAATAATTACCCACCATTAGGAACACAAAATAGTACACACTAACTGTGAAAAGGCAAAGGTATTTAAAAAACGCCTGCAGAATACGTTTAATACACACCAGGAACCAAATATGAACAGACATTTCTACAATAAAGTTAATAACTTCGTACAACTTAACAAACCATGCACACACCAGAATTCCCAGACAACACATGACAAGAAAGAAAAATGAAGCAGAAAACTATCACGCATCAACTCTCTTAAACTATCACGAGAAAGGAAGTAAAACCAGCAATAAAAGTTATAACAAACTAGGTACCAGAAGAAGATGGTATACAAACCAAGGTACCAGAAGAAGATGGTATACAAACCAAGGTACCAGAAGAAAGTGGTATTCAAACCAAGGTACCAGAAGAAGATGGTATTCAAACCATTATTCTCAAAAGAGGTACTCAGAAACTGTATGAACACCTAACAGCACTCTAACTTATCAGTCAGTTCTGAATATAACCCGGTTTCTTGGAAGCAAGCAATAGTCCTCATGTTCCATTATGAATAAAATCAAGCAAATGAACCAAACAACTCTCCCCCCTCCAAAAAAAAAAAAAACAGTCTGACCAGTTCTGTATGGAAAATTCTCGAAATAATAATTAGCTATTGACTCTCAAATTACCTAGAAATAACTTCAAAATTACCAGAAATTCAAAATGAGTTTAGAAAATTTAGACAGACCACAGATCACTTGGTGAGGTTAACAGAGGTTAGATAGTTTTAATAAAAATGAACGCGCTGCCGCCTGTTTTATCGACACAATGTGGCACAATTATCTAAGGTACACCAGGCCAAAAATAGAACTACTCTAGGGATTATCTGCTGATTATCTAACTTCCTGGGAAATAGAAGTTGTAAAATAAATGTCAGGGGATCCTTCTCAGAGTTATTTACTTCAGAGGCTGGATTCCTCCTAAGAGGAGTAGTTAACCTTATTCTACTCATTATGTATGTGAGCAAAAAAGCCATTTAAAGACTCAAACATTGGGTATACATTCACGGACGATGCTGGAGTGTGGGAAAGTGCGCCAACCCTATCCACAGCTGCGACAAATCTACAACCATTATTAAAAGATTTAGAGTAATGCTCCCAGAAAGATCCCATAAAAATAAACGTTCAATTATTAACATTCACAAGAAAAACAAAACATAAAAGGATTCTCCAAAACTGTACAATAACGGAACACTTCTCCAGATCACAACCTCGCCAAGATCCAGCGTTTAACCTTTGATACGAAGCTAACGTGGGTGAAACCACAAATAACGTATAAACAAAAATTTTGAAACGCACAAAGTATGCAAGAAATCCAACAGGCAAGAACAAGGAACCTCACCAGACAATATAATACATATTCACAAAAGATATATAAGAACACTTATGGAATACCCATGTCCATTATGGTTAAATATGGCACCGAAATACGTAATAAACAAAACACAGATAATACAAAACTCAATGATTACTACAGCATACAAAGTCCCCCACAGCACTTCATCAAAATTAATATACAAATACGTAAATGTACAAACCATAGCCGATAACTCCTTACATAATTATCTAAGTTACTTTCAGGAGAACTGGCAAAACAAATTATTCACTAGGCGAGCTTGATCGCTGCTACATACACGATGAAAATAGACCGAAGTACCTTCCTTCTGTTAATATTTATTTTAAAAATAGATATATCATAACGCCACCTATTACTAGACAATAAAACACACACACGTTTTAGAAAATATGATAACATTTAACAATAGTTTTATATGTAAAATGTTTGTTTGGATTTCGCACAAAGCTACACGAGAGTTATCTGCGCTAGCCGTCCCTAATTTAGCAGTGTGAGACTAGAGGGAAGCCAGCTAGTCATCACCACCCACTCTTGCGCTACTCTTTTACCAACGAATAGTTGTACTGGCCGTCGCATTACAACGCTTCAACGGCTGAAAGTTCGAGTATGTTTGGTGTGACGTGGATTCGAACTCGCGACCCTCAGATGACGACTCGCGCGCCTTAACCACGTGGCCATGCCGATCCGCGTGGGTAGGAATAAAGATTTTTTCTGAGATTGTTTTTTGCTCTTAGTAGGGAATTCTGAAATGTGTTGTCTGTGTATACCGAACCATTCGTTTCAGTTCTAGACGTTTCAAAACCGAACATCAAAGACGATACACACAACACAAGAATGTTAATGAGGATACATTTGCCCTGAAAGGGTCGGAGCAAGTTCGGTTTACTCTGACCCTCAGGTAGCAGCACCATCAGTAAGTAAAAAAAAAAATACAGACAGGAGGAAGAGATCCAAGTTAACCTGATATTCCCTGGGGTTCAAAATCCCACGAAAATGAGAAAAAAAAAGCTGAGAACGTAAAGTAAAACACCAATATTCTTAACAACCCCAGACGTGTCACCAACACAAACAACATATTTACTACACATGCACTTAACAAGACAGTAAAAACAAATCCAAGCTGAACATACATCAACGCAAATAAACAACACACAATTAGTAAACAGAAGCAGCCAAAACATTTTCTATGATTTTTTTCACACAACACAACCCCTCCAAATCGAGATAATAGTTTTAGGTTAATCATTAAAATATCCATTGAACACCTAACTCCAATGCCACCACACACAACACAACTGTTTGTGTTACCGAAAACAACACAGCACACAAATACATGGTTAACAAAAGAAAACACGTGTGAACCTGACGAAATAAAATGGACATAGCCCTGAAAAGGGAAGTAGTAATAGGAATAAATAAACATTCATTAAACCAGCTTATCTACTTAAAGTCCAGAATATTTTATAAATACGGTACAAGAGATGAGAAGAGGTATAATCAGAACCTGAACGTTTCAGATCACTAAATCCTGATCCTGAGAAAGAGCAAACGCTGATTAGTTTTGACAGGAAGGGGTTAAACCTCATCCTAAAGTACTGCCGTTAAAATTTAACAGACAAAAAAGCCATCGAAAACTGAGTGCCCCAGTGATTCCTTGCTTTAGACCAAAGCTACATAAGTCTATCTGCAGGATCAATCGAGGAGAATCGAATACTTAATTGTAGCTCTATAAGTTCGTAAACTTACTGATATGCCATAAAATGCTGAATATCTCTAGACAGCTTTTGAACTCTGTGGCTGAGGCGTTCGACGCGTAATCTACGGGCAGCGAGTTCGAATGTCGTCACTGAACAAGCTCGCCCATTCAACCGTGAAGACGTTGTGATGTTACGAGTCAATCCTAAGGTTTGGTTAGAGTAGCCCAAGAGTTTGCGGTAAATACTGTTAATTCGTGCCGTGCCTTTAGACCAGTGGTTCTCAACCTTGGGGGTGCGAGATAACATTTGTTTTGGCCACCTTCACCTTTATTCTTAAATAAATAATTACTGTGAGGAGTGCGAGAACATATTAAGTTTTTTTAGGGGTGCGGGGCATAAAAAAGGTTGGGAACCACTGCTTTAGACAGTCACTTGAAACTTAGGAACAGTTAGCGTATGTAACTCTCAAGTAGCTTTGCGCAAAATTGAACGAATAAACAGGTACGGCCGTGCCTGGCAAACCAGTCTTGACAGACACAATTGGGTTTGGCTACAGAACGATATTAAGTGTTTAATTAATGCCAATACTTTGATTATTTTATTACTATCGCTATTAAGTAGGTGGTCACGTCAAGCTTACAACGAATCATTTGAATATTTGTACTAATTGCGGCAGTTAATAAAAAAAACATCAAGAATACATAAACAGTGTTTGTGTTTCTGTGTTTTTGGTTTTGGAATTTCGCGCAAAGATACTCGAGGGCCATCTGTGCTAGCCGTCCCTAATTTAGCAGTGTAAGACTAGAGGGAAAGCAGTAAGTCATCACCACCCACCGCCAACTCTTGGGCTACTCTTTTACCAACGAATAGTGGGATTGACTGTAACATTATAACGCCCCCACGGCTGAAATGGCGAGCATGTTTGGTGCGACAGGGATTCGAACCAGTGACCCTCGGATTACGAGTCGAACGCCTTCACACACTTGGCCATGCCGGGCCCATCTGTGTTTCTACGACAGCTAAAGACATTTATTTCAATGGCTGTTACTTTAGTGCTTGATAGTACAACATGGAAACGCACGAAAATCAGATATTATTCGGTTCAGAAAAATTAGGGTAATGTAGTAAACGTTGAAGTGTATATGTATTTAACTGGTAGAAGTTGCTAGTATCCGGTGAAAATTCATAAACGTTTCGCCTAAAAGTTCTATCAAGAGGTAAGTGTTTTACTGAACATAAGCCAAGCTGATGTGCGTTCAAATAACGTGTTGTTATGTTTCATCTGACAAGATAAAAATAATAATCATGTGACAAAAACATAAACATGAGAAAGAAAATATTTATTTACAGTTAAAAGCAAGTGATGGCTGATGTTATGAGCACACTTATATTTTTTTTAATCAAAAATAGTAGAAGGTATCAAAACGTCTATATATACAAATCCAGCATTTAAAATGGCGACTTTCTTCCCCGTTTGATTGCATTTTGTTGCCAGGAAACCGCAGCAATAAAAGACTGACTAGACTTAGACGCAAAATGTGCTTCAAGTGTACTTTTATTAACTTTTCCCATTGTTGTACCATGGAAAATGTTCCAATACAGGTTTCCCAGTTACACCAATATATTTTCGTTGTAAATCCCACAATAGGTACTATAAAGTTTGTCCATACGTTTTTTCAAAATTCTCTGATTATATGCTTTATGGTTATCAGTGGTCAGGTAAACTACAGGTTTCTCCATATATTCCTTCATACTTTTGAGATTACACGCCCTACAACATTAACATTTGCTTTTGCGTTGCTCTTTGAATTACGCGCAAAGCTACTCGCGGGCCATCTACGCTAGCCATCCCTAATTTAGTAGTGTAAGACTAGAGTGAAAGCAGCTAGTCATCAACACCCACCGCCAACTCTTGGGCTGCTCTTTTACCAACGAATAGTGGGATTGACCGTAAAATTATAACGCTCCCACGGCTGAAAGGGCGAGCATGTTTGGTGCGACGTGGATTCGAACCCGAGACCCTCGGATTACGAGTGGAATCCATTAATATTTAATAAAAGTGATTTTAAAAGTGTTTTCTTTCTTAGCTCTGGTTCTCTTCCTTCAATTGTAATGAATGGTGGAAGGTTTATTAACCAATCATTGAAAAGCTCCCGGAGATCAACGTTGATGCGTCAAATTACGTTGGCATGTATTTTGTTTTCCATTTGAAATTAATAGTTTCTTCTATAGTTTTGTTTGTAGTTGACTTACGGATTATAAGAACCTACCATCTATTATAAGACTTAAGTATATTGCCAGGTTGTCGAATGTTGATTTAAATACCCGAAAGTTCTTCATCGTTAAGACTTGTTATTTGAGAATAATCGCACCAATGATCAAAACGTCCATCAGTCATGCTTTAAATCTATTCTTCCTCGGTGTAAAATAACAGTTTCTTTACCATTCTTGTAGACTTGTAATAAATTTATTATTGTTATCTTCTTATTGTATTGTTAGACGATACACACACACTTCTCTCGTGGCATTTTAGATCTGAAAGGCCGGTGGAAAGGTCAGGTGCTTTTAACCTCTTCATCCAAGCCAAACATATAAAAGATCATTGTTATTACATTGAAGTGCATCGGCATTTTATTCAATTAAGATTGAGCTTGTATTCAGTTTTATCTCTTGATCACAGTAAACATGCTCGCCCTTTCAACTGTGGGGGCGTTATATTGTGACGGCCAATCCTACTATTTGTTGGTAAAAGACCAATCCAAGAGTTGCTGGTGGGTGATGGTGACTAGCTGCCTTCCCTCTAGTCTTACACTGCAAAATTAGGGAAGGCTAGCGCAGTTAGCCATCGTATAGCTTTGTGCGAAATTCAAACCAAACGAAACCAAACCTATTGATCAAACCGTGAGGTGAAACGTTGAGAATACAAGGACCTTCACTGTATACCAGCCATTTTTTCTTTATGATACATCATCACATTGTTGGTATTACAAGAAACAAACCCGAGAGCAAGAATGGAACTGTAATACAAATTTAGGTATTACTTACAATGTAAATACCTATCATAAATCACTTATGTGCTAGCTATGCCTGTATTTGCATGTTTCGCGTAAATTTCACATTACTAAAACTTTGAAGATATGTTTCGAAAATAATACACTATAGCGACAAATACGTGTACTTCATGACGCAGTTGGATTAACAAACACAACAGTAATCTTAATAAACTGCTTTATCGTTATTGTGTTCAATACCTGTTCTGTACAGTGTAAAAAGTATCTTTTTTTCATTGGTCATTGATTCGCTATCCTCGGTTCTAAGTTAAAAGAAGACAAACAATTATTTTATTGACAACTGAACAGGTTACTTACCCTCTATTGCCTTTAAGGTCAACAATGGATCTTCGGTGACGTCTGAACAGGACAACGAAGGGGGTGAGGTCACTGATATGTTAAGGGTCGAACCGCCTGTTTTCTTAGCGTTTCTGAAAGATGATGGTCCTGACAGTGCTGACTGCTCTTCAGACTCTCCTTGACACCGAAACGTCCCCTCCTTCAAACCTTGCACAATGAGTTCAGAGTTTGAATGCGCCTGAGAAACGTATGGGAGTCTCAGAGTAATTGGATTCCACAAGGATGACCAACCAAAGTTCGGCAGACATTGAATGGATGAAGAGAGAGCGGGAAGCTCTTGTGCCCGGTGTCGCTGCATCTTGTAGTCGTAACGTTTTTTGAAACTTTTTCAGTTTGACAAACACAGACGTAAGACGTGTTTCTCGAGAAAACCGTTTTCATCCACGGTTGCTTTTTTGAGCCCAATGAGATATGTTTTAAACGCAAGTGTTTACACGCCACATGTGTTACAGTTTACGTAGTAAACCCATTTAGTTGTTTGTATGTGTGTGTGTGTTGTTTTTTTTCTGGCTATTAACATGAAAACAATAAATTAAGTGGAAATTAATCTCAATCAGATTTGGATGAATGCACACCCGTGCGACGAATTATAGTAGCTGACACTCGCGGGGTAGATAAATGACGTCATTAGAAAGGTGGGCCCAACTGCAATTCCGTTATCAATGTATAGCCAATCACTCTCACGCGAAAGGTATCGCAAATTTCGTGTTGGGTTATGCGAACTCATATTTTGAAAATAATTGATCGCACTGTCTTGAATTATATTCACGTAAAAGGAGGCGTGGTTTGGAGCACAGCAGACCAATCATCTACGAAATCTGACTCAGCATAAATCATTTTTACATACAGTGTGCAGTAAGGCTTTGACATAGCAGCCATAATTAAAGACATGATATTTCATTCTGTTATTTAAGAACGGAAAAAAAATAGTTGTTTTGTAATTAAAATATTCAGAAAACATACGTGATAAAAGTAACTTCTATTAAATAATTTTAGTGCTGCGTGCGAGGCAAACAGAAATATGTTTTTGTGTGTCTTTTTAAAGACTTTTAAAGCCAGAATTGGAAAATAAGTTTTACAGGAAATAAAACTCTATTTATTAAAAAGCAAAATAGTGCAATTAATTGAGATATTCAATGATTTTTAAAGAAATCACGTGCAGTTCAAACAGTCCTTCCATGATTATGATATAACCACTATTGAGTCGTTTATCATGTTACTTACGTACTTTAAACACGAAAGAAACAGTTTTAATGTGTTTTTACATTGTAATGTTGGCACACCAAACATGCTCGCCCTTTCAGCTGTGAGGCCGTTATAATGTGACGATCAATCCCACAATTCGTTGGTAAAAGAGTAGCCCAAAAGTTGGCGATGGGTGGTGATGACCAGTTAGCTACCTTCCCTCTAATCTTACACTGCTAAATTAGGGACGGTTAGCGCAGATAGCCCTCGAGTAGCTTTGCGCGAAAGTAAAAAACAGACTTGAAAACCAGTTTCTGTTTTCACACCTTGGTTGAGACCCGTAATTACGGATTCCTACTAGAGGTACTGGTTGAATGAACGTGAGTAACAACTGAAATCTATAGTAACGAAATTGGTTTGATATTTGTTTATATTTACCCACATAGCTTTAAATTATGAGTTTATTCGTGATTGTCAAGAAAAACGTGATTCGTCAATCAAACTATCATTCGTTAGCAATGACTGGACTGTAAAAATCAAATTTCGCTTTCCAAGATGCACATAATTTCACTAGCGAGTTAACTCTCATAGCAAGCAACAACATTCGAATGTCTCTTTCCGTTTTTCCATTTGTTTGTGCGTGTGTAATATTAGCTACAGGCATTGACACATGATGATCCACAACTCTTACTATGAAAAAATGAATAGAGATGACAAATTTAGCTTTGCTGTGTGAATGTATTTTCGAAACTAGATAAGCATGCTATAACTTATTATAAATGTCATAAAACACTATATTAGGCCTATTATATCCCAGGCAACCTGAAGGGTTATGGAGTAAGATATATGCTTTATTTGTTTGTTTATTTAATTTCAGGCAAAGTTACACGAGGGGCTATCTGCATCAGTCCTCCCATAATTTAGCAATGTAAGACTAGAGGGAAGGCAGCTAGTCATCACCACCCACCGCCAACTCTTGGACTACTCTTTTACCAACGAATAGTGGGATTGACCATCACATTATAACGTCCCCACGGCTTAAGGGGTGAGCATGTTTGGTACAACGGGGATTCGAACCTGCGACCCTGGGATTACAAGATGAGCATTGTAACCACCCTAACCAGAGTTGGCAATGTATATGACGAATATAGTGTGGTTGAAAAACTGTTATTGTACACCATTTTAATTCTTAAAAGTTCGCGAAAGATTAAATAAAAAATATAAGGTTTAAATATATTTTAGGCCTAGCATAATACGTTATGATAAACATAATGACTACAGTAAGAGCTCTAAAACTAAAAATTACATAAATACAATAAAAAAAATGCACTTCAACAAATGGACTGGTGAGAAGGTTGAAATTGCCGAAAGAAATGAATTACTTTATTTTAAAGTATTCAAGACCTGGTGATGTTCATGTGCGACAAAAACAAAAATTAAAACACAAGAAACATACCATATGTACGATTGTACTTTCTTCGTCAATAGTAGTCCATACCAAAGTGTCTAAAAAATAACGTTTAAAGGTATTCAAGTATTCTAGTCGCAAGAACATCAAATTATGTAAAGTTAATTAGTAATCATCCATCGTGTCTGGTCGATTAATTTGTGTAATTGACACATCTCCAATGTACCAATGAGTATTTGGTTATATTTCTTCAAGATATTGACAGCATCAACGATGAAAATACTCTGAATGTAAAACTTTATACGAAAAGCTAGCTGGTTTTCATAATTTAATTTTAATAATTTGTGAATGTCCCAAAGTGAGCACCTCTAATAAACAAAATTCATGAATAGTTGTCATAGTTAATAACCTGTACAATCAACTAAGTTGGTTTAAAACTGTGTAGAAAAGTACTCGTTCTGGTTCTTAAAAAGAGATAAAAGAGAAATGTTGAAGGAAAAACCACCAAGTTAAGTACAGATATCAATATATATGCACGTGTATACTACTGTTGATACAACGTTTCAGGGAATGCCTTTTCTCAGGTATCACTGAAGAAGGGCATTCCCTGAATGTCAGTGTTAGTTCAGTTAGTGATACCTGATGAAGGGTATTGCCCGAAACGTTGTATCGAATGTGTAGTTAACTTCTTGGTGGTTATACCTTCAACACTTTTCTTTCATACGATCAATTAAGTTTACCACTTTATCAGTTACTTTCTCGAAAAGAGGCTGAATGCCACGTGGAGAAGTCACTTGCTTTAACCACTCATACAGCAGTGTGTTTTGTGTCAGCCAGACAATAAACGCTAAAATGACGTCACGTAAGGAACTTTCAGTGTTACAGTTTGTACTGTCGTAATGTCAGTAAAACGTGCGTATGTCATGAATCACGAGAAGGATTATGTACTCTGAAGTCTACAAGAAAGCATGAAATATGAGCTTCAAAAGTAAGGAATAAAAAAAATAATTTTGGTTTTATTTACTCCTGAAAGAGAACACTTTCAGAGAATCTGCGGATAACGTTAGTTATCGTTTTTTATTAAATATTAACTGACATCTGTAGAGAAATCATGATATGTTATTATATCTTTACAATATTTTAAAGTGAACCACTGCCTTTATATAAAGTTCATGTCCTGTCCTGGTTCTTTCTCTAAGATTTAGTAGTTAGTAATTTAATTGAGTATATTATCAATTAGGCGAATATAGAAACATTTCTTTTACATTTTTTTAATTTTTTAGAATGTGGTTCATGTCCAGTTTCCCAGTATGATGGGATATTGCAGGTAGATCACAATTACAGGATCTTGTATGTCCATTTTGATCTGGTCACCACAGGATCTTGTATGTCCATTTTGATCCGGCCACCATTACAGGATCTTATATGTCCATTTTGATCCGGCCACCATTACATGATCTTGTATGTCCGTTTTGATCCGGTCACCATTACAGGATCTTGTACGTCCATTTTGATCTGGTCACCATTACAGGATCTTGTATATCCATTTTGGTATGGTCACCATTACAGGATCTTGTATGTCCATTTTGATCCGGCCACCATTACAGGATTTTGTATGTCCATTTGGATCCGGCCACCATTACATGATTTTGTATGTCCGTTTTGATCCGGTCACCATTACAGGATCTTGTACGTCCATTTTGATCCGGCCACCATTACAGGATTTTGTATGTCCATTTTGATCCGGCCACCATTACATGATCTTGTATGTTCGTTTTGATCCGGTCACCATTACAGGATCTTGTATGTCCATTTTGATCCGGTCACCATTACAGGATCTTGTATGTCCATTTTGATCCGGTCACCATTACAGGATCTTGTACGTCCATTTTGATCCGGAATTCTGACATTTCTATGCCTTTTTTTCCTTTCTCTCAGTAGTTTTAATGGATGTTGTAAATAGTGGTTATTTGTTTCCAGTGGTTAGGTGTGTACTAAATAACATCTTATTGCGTTGTGGCTTCTGTATAACGTTCTGACTTCATGCTATTTATACGTTATTTTTATACTTTCTGATAGACCCCTGACACAGGAGTGAATGACCGTCTTCCTACTCCAACTGTTCAGTTTCTTTATTTTATTTTATAACAAACGTTCTATCGTCAGTAAGGACTGTATGTTTATTTCTCTTCATCTTAGCAAATATGATAGTAAAAGTTTTGTTCATTTTCAAAGCTAGGAAGTCTTCGACGCTCATTCTTACACAGTTGAAATGTCCAGATACTCGTACTTACCTATATGTGTTGGTGTTCTGCATTTTTTAATATATAAAATTAACACTAACTTACTGACAGATCCTACTTAAGTGATCTCTGGCCTCAGTTTCTACGTGATCAAATTCTGTTAGTCATTGGTCCTCGCTGAGATCTTAGCCTGGTTACTATAATGGTCAATTACTTCACTTACTAAAGGTCGGTATGTTGTTAATAATTCATTTACTTTTAAGTTCATAATCATTTAAGGTTTCCTAAACATAAATCTGTTGGAACTTTATGGGAAACCCGTGCTTTATCACTTTAGAAACACGATAAAAAGTACACTTGAAATGTTCTAAAACCCAATTAACTATACAATTTGCTGAATAAATACAGATGTTTCAAATCAATTCCTCGTTTCTTAAAACTAAAGTTCCTGTTCCTAGTTGAAATTGGACAAAAAATGTAGATATTCAAATTTTTAACAAGACATCCTTTAGAGGCATTTAATTTGTTGGAAAACCAAGAACGCGAGTTTGATGTTATAAATTTTGAGTGTTTCATTGAAACGCGAACGCAAAGCCATAAACGTATGTTAAATCAAAGAGAAAGACGAGTGTTTAAGCTAAATACGTCAAAGTAGCAGTTAACGAAACTTGTATTTTTAGTTTCTCTTAGTTTCTCCAGTGATACTGAGATGAAAGTTTTGGCTCATGGTTTCAAACACAAATAGGCTTAAGTTTAAATATTATTTCGCACGTTTTAAGCAGGCTTCGCAAATATCGATATTTCAACCAGTTTAGTCTGCTTCAGATATCATGGCATGGCCAGGTGGTTAAGGCACTCAACTCGTACTCTGAGGGTCGCGGGTTCGAATCCACTTACATCAAACACATTCGCCCTTTCAGCAGTGAGGGCGTTCTAATGTTACTATCAATCCCACTATTCCTTGGTAAAAAGAGTAGCCCAAGAGTTGGCGGTGTGTGGTGATGACTATTTGCTTTCTCTCTAGTCTTACACTACTTAATTAGAGATGGCTAGCGCAGATAGCCTTCGTGTAGCTTTGCGCGAAATTAAAAAACAAACAAACAAACTGATTCAGGTCAGTCATTTATTAAAGTCGGAGCTCAGATTAATGGTATGATGTTGATAGTTACAATAATGGTCATAAATTTACTTTAAGATGAAGGAACAGCTTTAGATGAATTAAGTAATTTCTTTTCGAAATAGTACAGGGAAAATGGTAAATTTACATGAAGAAAGCTATCTTTAAAAAACCAGAAATGTGTTAAATAATTCAACGAAGTTTGTAAGGTTACAACATGATTGTAATGATGACGGAGAATCCAAATTACTTTTATTAGAACAGAACAAGACCAAATCTTTAATGAAAAACAGTGTTGGAATATTACATGACGTAATCATCCATTTGTTCCTTTTTATGGCTCTCTTAAAATACGAAAAGGAAGGTGTCGAATGCATTCTATAGTGAGTAAACTCGTAACTTATAACGCTGCTTTGGCTGGTTTCCTGGTGCTTAATTACCCAAAGAAATGAAATACATGAAGATTGATAGTGATTTTTATTGTACCAGTTTTAATACTGAGTCATTCTGTACAAATACACCGTTATAATTCACTACGTATTTGAGTGCTGATTTGAGTTAAAACAAGTACTGAGACAACCTAACACTTTCATCTTTTTTTTTCTTAAACTAATAAACTTTCATATCAATAAGTCTAAGTTTCTTATGGCCTTGCAATGGATTCAGGGTTGGCGCCATCTTTAACCGATAGATTTTTATGTCACCAAGAAAACCAATGGTTAGAAAATTTTCCAACGTACACCATTTAAACGCTTCAATCATATGGACGACACGTTTATCAACTTAAAGAACTCATATTACACTTCTTGAACATTTAAACAATAGACATTGAAGTATAAAGGTTACTGTGAAACGTAGAACATTTAACCAATAGACATTGAAGTATAAAGGTTACTGTGAAACGTAGAACATTTAACCAATAGACATTGAAGTATAAAGGTTACTGTGAAACGTAGAACATTTAAACAATAGACATTGAAGTATAAAGGTTACTGTGAAACGTAGAACATTTAAACAATAGACATTGAAGTATAAAGGTTACTGTGAAACGTAGAACATTTAAACAATAGACATTGAAGTATAAAGGTTACTGTGAAACGTAGAACATTTAAACAATAGACATTGAAGTATAAAGGTTACTGTGACACGCAGAACATTTAAACAATAGACATTGAAGTATAAAGGTTACTGTGAAACGTAGAACATTTAAACAATAGACATTGAAGTATAAAGGTTACTGTGAAACGTAGAACATTTAAACAATAGACATTGAAGTATAAAAGTTACTGTGAAAAATAAACAAGACGGTAATTATTCTTTTAATTTTCTATTATTATTGGTAACTCTCATTTAAAATTACAGTATATCATTAAAAACATTTACTAGATCGGATTTCAAGTTTTCTCTAATTTTATACGAAATATATTTATAGAAAGATTGGTTAAAACATTTGTGAATTCAAAATCTCTACCACTTACGAAGTTGTCTAGTAAAAACAACAAAAAATGATGTCATAGATAGATTATGTCGTAAAATACTTGGTAACTTACATGTTTGTTTGTGTTTTAAATTTTGCACAAAGCTACTCGAGGGCTATCTGTGCTAGCCGTCCCTAATTTAGCAGTGTAAGACTAGAGGGAAGGCAGCTAGTCATCACCACCCACCGCCAACTCTTGAGTTACTCTTTTACCAACGAATAGTGGGATTGACCGTCACATTATAACGCCCCCACGGCTGAAAGAGCGAGCATGTTTGGCGTGATGGGGATGCGAACCCGTGACCCTTAGATTACGGGTCGCACGCCTTAACACGCTTGGCCATGCCGGGCCAAAACTTACATGTCATAGGTAGGGTAAGTAGTAAAATCCTCATTGTATTACATATCCTTCTTGTCAACAAAGGTATACGGAGTCCACCACTAAAGAGAAAAAATAACATTTATAAAAGAACATGCGAATTTTAGGACCCCTACTCGTCCAGATGAGTGAGGTCACAAATCAACCAGGTAAGACATGCCTGTAAGTTAATGTATATTATTTATGAAAGTGCTTAATAACGTCTCGTTTGTCTGTTGTTAAGCACAAAGTTGCACAATGAGCTATCTGTACTGTGCCCAACACGAGTCTCGAAACCCGGAAGGAGGGGACGTTATGACTTTTCGAACTCAGTGTTTGGTTTATGGCACTATTACGGATATATCTTCCACAGACCTGAGCCTAATCCTGAGATTTGAGACGCTGTTGCTTAGGAAGTTATTTTCAAAACCATAATCGCGACTAGACCTTTACTAGGCCTTGTTACTGGTGGTAGTATTTACTTCCATGTTGGAAGTAGGTTATTAGTTCTGTTATCGTGTAGATTGGGTGTTGGGGGCGTTACTTAAAGGATTAGTTACTTTCAACTTATTGGTGGAGTCGTTGTACTGTGTTAGGAGTTTGTACGTTGGTATGTAAGCTGCTTTGTTTGTTTGTTGTGAATTTCGCGCAAAGCTACACGAGGGCAATTTGCGCCAGCCGTTCGTAATTTAGCAGTGTAAGACTCGAGAAAAGGCAGCTAGTCATCACCACCCACCGCCAACTTTTGGGCTACTATTTTACCAACGAATAGTGGGATTGACCGTGACGTTATAACGCCCCCACGACTGAAAGGACACACATGTTTGGTGCGACGGGGATTCGAATTCGCGACCCTCGAATTACGAGTCGAAAGCCTTAACACACTTGGCCATGCCGGACCAATGTAAGCTCGCTACATCGACACTTTTACATGAAATAGACCGAGGTTCGAATCCCGGTCAGTCCCAGCACCAATTAGCAATAGAAAGTGATTAATTATTAACTAATAATTAGTAAAAATAATAACAGTTAGTTAATAATTATACTTCAGAGGTCGTGTAGTTTACGAATCACGACAACAATTGATATTCGATCGATTCGTCTGTGAATTGCTTGCACTTCATGAAATTCCGACTCATTTTAAAATAGTGAGGGCTGTATTAATAATATTAGTGTATTGTAATCCGTTCCTTGTCTGCTCTGACGAAACTCATTTTGGGGTGGAATGCTCTTTCCGCATTCTGATCCGCAATAATGACAATACTTTGATATCGGTGTTCATGAAAGTCCAGTTTTGATTTCCCAAACACAAATCATGTATTTCACATTAGATTCATTAACAGGATAAAAGTACTTGGCACGGCCTAGTGATTAGTACCGCTAAACTCGCAATCTGAGGATCGTGTGTTCGGATCCCTTTTGCCGGATATGCTCGTCTTATTTGGTTACAATGTGGGCCCACCAGAAAAAAAAAAAAAAAAAATGTGTGAAATAATTTGTAGTAAATGTTTTTAAATAGTTTCCCTTGAAGACTAATTAATTTATGTCTCAGAGATAAGTCTGAAGATTTATAACGTTAAAAATCGGGTTTCAATATGTGTGGTGGGCACAGCACAGATGGGTAATTTTACGCTTGACAACAAACGAGGTAAAATGCCTCCCAAAAAGTTAAGGCAATTTTTTTCATTACGGGAATAGAAGTTTTAAACATTATTGGAAGTTTCACGAACAGTTCTGGTACAATTAATTACGAAACTATTCGAAACGGCATACAGAATTTGTTTATTAAATGTAAACTTAATAATTTGTTTTGTTTAAACAGTAGATTAAGCTAGATTCAACTAAAGGATACCGGTATTATCACTTATTGTTATCACCACATTAACTGAAACAATTACATGATATAGAAGCTGTTTTTGTTAGGCCTAGAGACTTTATTTGCCAGTCTTAGAAAGTTTCAAAGAAAATTACAAATACGTTTCTGGTAACTAAAGGAATCAAATTGTAAAAACTATTAACCATAAATTTTCAGCAATCAATAATTGTGTAATATCTTTAGGTTTCTTTGTTTGTTTTGAATTAAGCACCAGGCTACACAATGGGCTATCTGTGCTCTCCCCACCACGGGTATCGAAACCCGGTTTTTAGTTTGTAAGTCCGCATGCATACCACTGTGCTACTGGGTGGTATATCTTTAAGTATTATACATATTACGGTCTCTAAATTTATGTCAATAATTATTTTTCTTACTGCTATGTTGTTGAGACAAGGTTATGACCACATGTAAATAATAATAATTTCAGTTTGTAGTGTATTTTCAAGCATAGCATACATGGATTTAATTTGTATAATTACGTTGTTTTATATATGCATGTAGGCGCAGATAGCCTAGTTGCTTTGCGCCATAAAACACTAAACCATCCAACCAATACATGCATGTAAATACGTTGTTTATTATGACGGAACCTTAGGTTACTCTCACCATTTTAATTTTCTCGAGTTACTGATTACAGTCGCCATCTGTTGACAAATAGCTTTACTGATATTGTCATATTTAAACTTAAATAAAATTACACTTTTTACATCGTACAGGTCAGTGGTTTAATTGTTCCAAATAGAGTATGACGCATATGTCTAAAAAAGCGCTTTGCTTTAGACAGAAATATAAAATTTTATGTGAAAATAGAGCCGAGATTCTAATCTATCATTATATCCCACATTTAAGAGTTTAGTTCTCAATGTTTTCTGTTTCCTATATTTTTGTATGTTTTATATGAATTACGAATAATGTAACTCTCGGCAGATGAAACTCGATTTATTCTAGTGAAATAAACAGCACATATTTCATGCCAGTACAATATCCTTGAGTAGAATCGTTATTTCACAGAAGAAACAGCAGTACTTTAAATTTTTGTTACAGAACTCCACCTATCCCAAGCAGCTCTGCAATAAATCCTAAGGCTTATGATGGAAAACAATGGGTTTCGATACTCGTGGTGGCCAGATAGCCCCTTTTGTAGCTTTGTGCTTGTAAACAAACAAATAAAAAATACTCCATTAATTACCTTTTCCTCGATGCATCAGCAGGAAACTTTATGTTATCAATTCTCCGTGGTCATCGCCTTAACTAACCAACTAAAAGGTTTGTTTGTTTGTTTGTTTTAAATTTCACACAAAGCAGTGTAAGACTAGGGGAAAGGCAACTAGTCTTCACCACCCACCGCCAATTCTTGGGCTACTCTTTTACCAACGAACAGTGGGATTGACCGTCACATTATAACGCCCCACGGCTGGGAGGGACGAGCATGTTTGGTGCGACTGAGCGCGAACCCGCGACCCTCAGATTACGAAGCGCACGCCTTAACGCGCTAGGCCATGCCAGGCCCTAAAATCTTAGACTATTTATATAACATAATATATCGGACGTTACTCGTTTATTATAAAACAATTTTATGTGTGCATAAAATACGATTCAGTTTAATATTAATTATTTGTGTATCTGTTCTAACTATACAAATAATTTTTTTATATATCTATATATACAATGTAAAAAACACACACGTCATTTTATCTGTTAAAACTCCAACACAGGCGGTCTTACATGCACACTAATCTCAACTATGAATTATTTGAACTGTTTATGATTGTTGGTTATTTGTGATAAAAATGCTAAAATAACAATTTGGGATTTTTTCTTAATTTTGAGTTATGGACAAGGAAGTTAGTCAATACAACTCACTACTAACATCTGGGACGCTCTTGTTTGACTAAATAGTGGGTTTAATTATTTGTTTTTTCAGATATTCGAGCAAAGCTACATAAGGGTTGCCTGTGCTTACTATTTCTAATTTTAAGTGAATGGACAGGAAGGAAGAAATAAGACCAATAGCATGAACCGATAACACTTGGACTTTTTTCTTCTGACCATGACTAAGTAGTGGGAATTGACTGTCACTCTAATAATGCATTCATGAGCGAACAAGTTTTTGCGACATCAAACCGGGAATCAAGGTGTGGTCTAATAGCCTGAAAGCTTAGCCCCGGAAAATAAATATAATTTTCCGTTTATAAATATTAGAACCCACCATATTAGATCTCTTAGAAACAACTGTAGATTTCTTTATTAGGATCTACCGTAGTAGATGCCTTCGTTCAAATCCACCATAAATGTCTTCAAAAAACACATTATAGATATCTTCCTTATAATCACCGTGGATGTCTTCATCAAAATCAATTGTAGGTATCTTCCTGAGGTGGAATATTTATTCAGTCGCGTATCTCTAAAGGGGAATTATGAATGTAAATGTTATATGTTTGTAAATTTACCGCTGATTCACTGGGTGACCGACGCCCTAGTCTTAATGACTATAAATTAGAATAAGAGATAAGAGAGTTTCATAATACTCTTGTCCCCCGCTCGAACAGCGGTAAGTCTTCAAATTTAAAACGCTAAAATTAGGGGTTTGATTCCCCTTTGTGGAAACAACAGATAACCCGATGTGGCTTTGCTATAAGAACCCCCCACACACACATACACACACAACACTCCTTCTGCAGAGCATTTATATAAATCAGTAACACTGGTGATGATTCAATATACATATACACATAGAGATGATCGATTTTTGGAAAGAATCACATTTTTTGATTCAATAACTCTGTCAAAGAAACTCTAACCAAAGTATTTTCAATAAAACTTTCAGAATAATCTTTTGTCATAAGAATTCTTCAAAAATAACGTTCAGGAAATGATAAGATGAAAGAGCGAATAGCTGGTAACACATCGCTTAAAATGCGGTGTAAAAAAAGTGAACGGACTGAGTGTTAATATATGTGTCAAACCCAGAAATTCAACGAAGTTAAACTCAGTTAAATCGAATCATACTATTTTTATATAAAGGAAAACAAAATGCTAAAATTGTATAACAAAGGTGAATTATAACAAAGGTTGTATTATAGTTGAGATAGTTTTATAAGGAGAGACGAGTGGTTGAAACCTTATTGAATTGTAGCCATGTGGTTGGCACACACACACACATATATGAACATATATTCTTCTTTATCAGATTATTTTTACTTATTACGCTGTAGGTCCCAGCATGGCCATGTGGGTTAAGGCGTTCGACTCATAATCTGAGGGTCACGGGTTGATTCTCCGTCGCACCAAACATGCTCGCCCTTTCAGCCGTCGGGGCGTTATAATGTGACACAATCCCACTATTCGTTGGTAAAAGAGTAGCCCAAGAGCTGGCGGTGGGTGGTGATGACTAGCTGTCTTCCCTCTAGTCTTACACTGTTAAATTAGGGACAGCTAGCACAGATAGCTTTGCGGGAATTTCCAAAAAACAAACTTATTACGCTGTAAATTATGATTACCACCTGGCTTTATCTAAGCCACCGTTTATTATTGGCTAGTGTTTAAGTGGCTTCTACCTATTGTTAACAAAACCTCTATGTACTAGATAATATGTAATTATTATGTGTATTTGTTGTTGTTTTATAACAGGAGTAATTGCCAATAACGTGTGATCAAACTAAGACAGAATTAAACGTTAGATCAGTAAAAAATGTAGCTTATTTAACATACCACTTAAGCGAAGAACATGCAGTGTCAAAAAGCAAAACCTTATAATGATTGAAAACATGAATCAATGATGAATCAATCAGTTGGATACCTTCGTCACTACATTTTCGGCCGTAATCCTAATAATGTTTCACTCAGTTCATTCAGCTTAAGATATTTAAGTTAGTCTTACATGTATATGCTAAACTAAAAATGCAAAATAGTTATAATGATTAAATGTTTTAACTAGCATTGTATGTGAAACTCACGTTAACTCTTAAATAGCAGGAATGTTGTAGGTGGCAGCAGCAGTTCATGATGACTGCCGTTTAAGGTTAATGAAATTTAGGAAAATTATTTACTTTTCAAGTCACATAAGAATTACTTTTTTATTAAATTCATTATTACTGATTCACTTAACTTTTAATATTAAATGTTTTTTTTCCTTCTATAATGATAAGACTATTTCGTACAATCTTTGTATTATTACAAAATTAATAATCCGAATTATTCTGAGATATAATGTCTTCGTTTTATCAGAGTGGGATTCGAAAACCTTAGAATATTTTGAATTAAATTTAGTATCTTTCAGGCAACAAAAACAAAGTACGGTTATGATAATCTTTTTAAAATTAAATAATTTATTTTCTTTTTTCTTGTTTTGAATTTCGCTCAAAGCTACTCGAGGGCTATCTGCGCTAACCTTCCCTAATTTAGCAGTGTAAGACTAGAGGAAAGGTAGCTAGTCTTCACCACCCACCGCCAACTGTTAGGCTACTCTTTTACCAACGAATAGTGGGATTGAATATCACATTATAACGTCCACGCGGCTGAAAGGGCGAGCATGTTTAGTGTGTACTAAATTAAACCGCTCGTGTTAAAGATATCTTAACATTTAAAATGTAGTCGTTCAAAGTTGAAGCTATTTAGAGTTAAGCGTGATAAAGATTAACATGCTAATTACACTTAATTTTCAAATGTCTTTATATTAACCCTTATTATTTCAAATGTGGCGACTAAACAAAGATTACGAATTTATGTACTTCATGGATAAAAGCAACAATAATTAAATGGTAGCCAAATATTTTAGACCCGAATTTAAAGAAGACAATAAAACACCTCTAACCAGATGGAATATGCTTTCCCGTAAGACTAAATGTTATAATTAATAAAGCTACCTTCCATATTCTCTAACAGGCTCGCGCTCGTTTCACCAGTCCGAGTTTCTAATTCCGTTAAAAGGAAAAACTGACAATTATTAAAAGGTCGTCTAATCTGTTATGTTCCAAAAAATCTCACAGTGCTTGCAAACATGAAATTACGTGAGCTTTCATCAATATTAAATACAAATTACAATAGCGGAGAAGACATTTTAAAGCGACATCTATGTATACACATTCATACCACCAGGCTCATTCCTTCAGGCGTAATCGTTAATGCTAATACACTGCATTAGCTGAGTGCTTTGAACTACTTTTAGTTCAAATCCCCGTCGCATCAAACATGCTCGCCTTTTCAGCCGTGGGGGCTTATATGTATCGGTCAATCCCACTATTCGTTGGTGAAAGAGTAGCCCAGGAGTTGTCGGTGGGTGGTGATGACTAGCTGCCTTCCCTCTAGTCTTACACTGCTAAATTACGGACGGCTAGCGCAGATAGCCCTCGTGTAGCTTTAGCGAAATTTAAAAACAAACAAACAAACAATTAATAAAATAATTTATGTCGTTTACGCGAAACTAATGCCATTGTGCGTAAATAATGCTTTATGTAAAAAATAATTCGTGAAGTTAATTTTAATTTATTTCCAGAATTTGTGAGTTTTCATCGTACTTATTTTGACAAACAAGTTTCTGTTTTATTAAATATTTTAAAGGCTTAGCACTATAGGCTTTATGGCTCATGACTATCAATTTGTTTAAATTTGAGTACATTTTCTGGTATTTATGTTTGATTTTAATTATAAACATTATTTTCTCGAGGTAAGCTGAGAATAATATAAATTTCAAGAATGCAAATTCAGTAATTAACAGTCTACGTTAGGCTTAAGTCTGGTTGATATTGTAATATTATCATAATTAACATCTCGTTTATGGCCCGGCATGGCCAGGCGCTAGACTCGTAATCTAAGGCTCGAGGGTTCGAATCCCTGTAGCATTAAACATGCTCGTCCTTTCAGCTATAAAGACGCTCTCTACTCGCTGATAAAATAGTTGTCCAAGAATTGGCGGTGGGTAGTGATGAATAGCTGTCTTCCTTCTCGTCTTACATGGCCCGGCATGGCCAAGCGTGTTAAGGCGTGCGACTCGTAATCTGAGGGTTACGGGTTCGCATCCCCATCGCGCCAATCATGCTCGGCCTTTCAGCCGTGGGGGCTTATATGTACCGGTCAATCCCATTATTCGTTGGTAAAAGAGTAGCCCAAGAGTTGGCGGTGGGTGGTGATGACTAGCTGCCTTCCCTCTAGTCTTACACTGCTAAATTAGGGACGGCTAGCACAGATAGCCCTCGAGTAGCTTTGTGCGAAATAAAAAACAAAACAATTAGTTTGTGTTTTTTTTACGACAGATCTTTCACTAAGTGTTTGTTTGTTCTTAAGCAAAAAGCTACACAATGGGCCATATCTGTTGTGCCCACCACGGTTATAGAAAATAGTTTTATTTTTTTGCATTATAAGCCTTCAATCTTTCTGCCAAAATGTTTATTATCACATCCACACTATTTGTACTTTTAAATAAACATATGCTTGCACTTCTTCTGCATTTCAAATAAAACAAGATGTGGGAGTGGAAGTTAGTCAATAACACCCGCCGCCCAACCACTGTTATCTGTTCACCTAAGAAAGGTTTCATCGTTGTTTTTATAGAGATTTTATGATCATAAAATGCGAATCGTGTTTTTTATAATAACGAACCACCGTTCACGAAATTTCGTGTTCACAGCACGGACTTGCTGAACTGATCGACCACGCCAAGCCGATTCTGACAAAACAACTCAAGTAGCTCGTATCGTTAGTGTTAGATAACCGTGATGTAAACCGGTTATTCTCTACAATAATCACCTTTAAGCACTATCTCTCAACGTATTTTAGTTTCTATTCAAATGTGAAGACAGACTTGCTTAATGTAGAGTATTTAAATCACCATGATAAAAATAAAACTGATGCTAAGTGCTTATAGCAGATGTGTCGCTGTAGCTCATCAAATATTCAGTTGAAACTAAACACCAGTAGAGGGCATTGTTCTATTGTATATCTCATTGGTGCTCACCAGTACCACACCTACATAGAATATTATTTCGTGTGTCTCCTAATACGACGCCAGTTTGGTTACAGGTCCTTTGGGACTTTATGGTATCACTGAGGCTTTTAATAAAATAAGCCACAGAATTTGATAACGTTATCAAATATTGTGCTGCATGCTGCCCCCTGGATATATTTTTCTTTCCAGACTTACTTTGCATATATATTCCATCGCGCACCGCAGTCAGATTAAAATGTTCACCGCTGTTCATGTAACCGGAGAATTCCCTTGTTACAACTCCTGCTTTATGTGGCAGAAGCTCCGAAAACGCAATTAGCGTGTGCCATGTAGCGCCATCTATTAATGGCTGTCTGAATTGCGCGTCATTTGATCCAATGCTTAGGTTACTACGTATTCTTATCTGAGTCCTTGGTGAAGACATTACCTCCACGGGAAAATTATCACGTCTCTAACATATTCAGTAGATAAACACACACTTTATCCGACGGTTGGAGATACAATAAAGCTTAAGTCTGTATTAATTGTTTCCTTGGAGAATATATCAATACCTTTAAAAGTTTGAACGACTCAGCTAGCTGTGAACATGTCAGTTAAACAGCGGTGTGTAGTTTAATTTTTATTGTTTCGTTCTATCCGTACGTTCTCAGTCTGTGAAAATGTCTATTGCTCAAACCTCAAAACAGACTCGTGAACAGTTCCAATTCATTTCTTATACTGGTGTTTAGAAGTTTCCAAAGCTTGGCGCATACTTTAAGCTGATCAGTTCAGTTCAGTTTCTAGAAGTTTATAAACATTCGGACATTCGATTTGTTTTAATATAACATTGCATTTTAATTATATAATTATAGATTGTTTTGCTCGGTTCGTTGTTAAATGGATTTAACTGTTTATTTGTTTAACGCTCCCCAGTGGCTCAGCGGTATGTCTGCGGACTTGCAACGCTAAAAATCGGGTTTCGATACCCGTGATGGGCAGAGCACAGATAGCCCATTGTGTAGCTTTGTGCTTAATTCAAAACAACAACAACATTTGTTTAACGCCCCCAAATGGCTCAGCGGTATGTCTGCGGACTTACAACGCTAAAAATCGGGTTTCGATACCCGTGATGGGCAGAGCACAGATAGCCCATAGGATAATTTTGTTCTTCATTACAATCACCCCAGACTTCTTTTTACCGATGTATCTCTGATATTTTAATATACAGATTTTATTTTAATATTACTACATATTTCTGTTTTTGCTCATTTTATTAACATTTTTTATTATCAGATCAAATTTTTGTTTGTTTGTTGTTAAATACAAACCTACACAACGGACTATATATGCTGTACTTACCACTGGTATCGAACCCAATATTTAACATTATAAAATACTCAAACCGTATTACTGAACCACCAGCGGCGCTATTTTGTTTATTGTTTGTTTTTGAATTTCGCTCAAAACTACACGAGGGCCATCTGCGATACCCGTCCCTAATTTAGCAGTGTAAGACTAGAAGGAAGGCAGCTAGTTATCACCACCCACCGCCAAATCTTGGGCTACTCTTTTTACCAACGACTGTCACATAATGACTGTCACATTTTAACGCCCCCACAGCTGAAAGGGTGAGCATGTTTGGTGTGACGGGATTCGAACCATCGACCCTCAGATTACTAGTCGAGTACCTTAACCACCTGCCCATGCCGAGCCTCTATTTTATTTAAAAGTTAACTGTTTATGTTGAACCAGTAAAAAGATATATTTTGCGTGTTTTTTCTTTATTAATAAACATATTTGATACACAATGACATGAAATGTAAACAAAGTGATATTACACTTATTTACTGTGAGTAAAATAGATTTGGGAGTAAGAAAAAAATACAATAATATTGTAATATTTAACATTGTTTCACGCCAACAACTATAGCTACTTTGCTTGAAATTGGCTTCACAATAGTCGATTCAGAGCTATCAACTCATATTCTAATGGTAAAACAAACCTCGATATTTCGATATTTGAGGAGCTACTGTTCCGTCAGTTACATCTCAAGCTATTCACTAGATAAATGTCATCATTGTACGGTTCTGGAAGTCTGACATTAATAACGCATTGAACAGAAAGCATTATTTAGTAAACGGCGTTTCTACAATTTTTAGATGTCATTCTTAAAACCTTGGTAAAGAGGCACAGCAGTAAGTGTTTCTTCACCTCAACCCATTTATGTACAGTTTTCAATTTAGGAATTGACGAAACTTTAGGCAACTGTGAATGTCCTTGTTTAATCTGGCATTTCTTTAATAACATTTTAATTAATTTATCAGAGGTTAATTATCTTTAGAAAGCTATTTAGCTTTAGGACTGGAACCTGTCAGCTTTAATAGCGTTTTAATTAACTTATCAGAAGTTAATTATCTTCAGAAAGTTCTTTTGCTTTAGGACTGGAATCTGTCAGCTTTAATAACATTTTAATCAATTTATCAGAAGTTAATTATCTTCAGAAAGTTCTTTTGCTTTAAGACTGGAACCTGTCAGCTTTAATAACATTTTAATTAATTTATCAGAAGTTAATTTCTTCAGAAAGTTCTTTTGCTTTAAGACTGGAACCTGTCAGCTTTAATAACATTTTAATCAATTTATCAGAAGTTAATTATCTTAAGAAAGTTCTTTTGCTTTAAGACTGGAACCTGTCAGCTTTAATAACATTTTAATTAATTTATCAGAAGTTAATTTCTTCAGAAAGTTCTTTTGCTTTAAGACTGGAACCTGTCAGCTTTAATAACATTTTAATTAATTTATCAGAAGTTAATTATCTTCAGAAAGTTCTTTTGCTTTAGGACTGGAACCTGTCAGTAAAACAAGCACGTGAAATTAATTACATCATATATTTCACGAATAATTCGTGAGAATCATTGAATAATGAAATCTTGGAAATACCTATTTGTTTCAAACCAGAAACCCGAAGAAAACGAATACTTTCTTATTATTTTAGTTTAAAGCAACAGCTTTAAAAAAAAAAAAAACAGGTTGGAAGCTATGGATAACATTCGTAAGAGCCTCGTTATAATGTTGTTCTACTCAAGTCCATCAGAAAAATATTGCCTTTGTGATCAACCGCATACAGACAGATCACCGACACTTACTGAAATTACTACTTTGATCACCCATGCCAGAACAAGCCAAGACAGGTGCACCTAGGTAGGACAGTACACTTTATATAATCCAATGTGTGGATTTGTCAATTTCAGCTGTTTGTATGGCTCTTTAATGAACTCTATGGATGTTTTAAAACATCCTTTATGTTATTCTACTGAGGCAGAAGGAAAATGTACTTGATGTGATGATTTTGCTATTTTTGCTCAACTGAACATCGATGACCACTGGTCAACCACTAGCTTTTAGAATAACGCAGTGCATTTCTTCTTTTCTGGAAGCGTTAAACCATGAATCCACGTAAATATGATTTCCTACATTAAATACACATATTTCCTATACACTTCCATACTGCTAATGTGACAGTATGGTGTGAGTTGACAGCTGGTATTTATTTCTCAACCATACTTTTTTGAAGAGCTATCGATATATGGACGGCAGACCTACGCGGTCGATGTTGCATCATAACAACCAATTACTTAAACCAATGAAATCCTAATACTGTAGCAATACAATAGACACTACTGTTTTCATCATCCCACCACCGCTCGGTAACTGGGTGAAACACATCTTGTAGGAATACTTTCAGTACAGAGGCATTACACATTCCTTTCTTTGTGAATGGCCACATACCTGGTTCATTGAACATAACACCAACCCATCCTAGTTGTAATGGCACCTGAAGTCATCTTTGCACAGTATAAAGCCTCACAACATTCCACACCTAAAAGACCCTGTTGTCCTGTAACTGTTCTGTATACCAGATGAGAAATGCATTGTTGCTGTAATGTTCATTGTTACACACTTGCAGTGCATTCTCAGTAATAGAAGATCAGTTTTGAACAACTGTTTCGATTGTTCAGAGAGATCAGATAATGGTAATGTAACTTTTGGCAAATTGTGACAAGAGCTCTGTGCATATTTACTTTCCTATAACGCACTGAATGTGATATACTATGTAATGAATTGTAAAATATTTCATGTGTATAATAAGTACAATAAAGTAATATTTATTTTTTCTTATAAAGGGCCCGGTATGGCCAAGCGTGTTAATGCGTTCGACTCGTAATGCAAGGGTCGCGGGTTCGAATCCCAGTCGCACCAAACATGCTCGCCCGTTCAGCCGTGAGGACGTTATAATGTGACGGTCAATCCCAGTGTTCGTTGGTAAAAGAGTTGTCCGAGAGTTGGCGGTGGGTGGTGAAGACTAGCTGCCTTCCTCTAGTCTTACACTGCTAAATTAGGGACGGCTAGCGCAGATAGCTCTCGAGTAGCTTTGCGCGAAATTCAAAATACATAAACAAACTCTTATAAAGCTATCATAACATTTGATGCGTTATTTATTAGACAGTCATTTATAATTTTTGTTCAAATAATATCTCTTTGGATATCTGTGGCCATCATGTTTCTGAATAACATATATACAGTTTGCAGTAAGAATATTTTTTTTTAAATTAGAACTGCTGTAGTATGTAGGTGAATTAGATGTTTTCAACCGTATTATATTTGAGTCTTAAGCTCACATAAAAACTTTCAACATGCTCGTGCATACAAGCATATATAGGTTTAACAAAGAATGATAGCCAAAGAAGTATTTAAGTTCTTTTTGCTCTAGTTACCTATTGTTGTGGGTTATTTACTTATGGTATCACGTGAGCCTTCCCATGAGAAAGGTTGCTCTAAAGTTTAACATATTCTGTGAAAGCATAGAGTGAAATAGAGTGAATGTCTTTTGTTGTCGAAGTGTCATTATAATTAATTAGAATTAATTAACTATATTAATTATGTGAAAATAAAGTATTATTCATTTGGTCCCTTTTTTCAAAGCACACCGTTCGCCATAGACAATGATCTTTTTCAATGATGAGTGAAAAGATACTTTGACAATACATCATTCCTTATTTTGCAGTGAGAATGATCAGTGGTGATGTACAGAGCACACGTACATTATAAATCTGGTTATATAACGCCATATTTTCTAAGTCTAAGACAGATTTACACGAAGATGTCTGGAAGTTTCGGTTAAATTGTTGTCCTTCATGAGTACAGTTACTTCTGGTTGTCTTCTGCAGTAAATGAAAACTAATCAGTGATGCCGAGAAAACCCACTTGTAGAGAAAAATATATATGTAAAAATATACATGTAAAAATATATATGTAAAAACGGCTCGTTTGGGTTGAGAAATTTTTTTACGTAGAGGAGCGAACAACGAACGTTTCGACCTTCTTCGGTCATCGTCTTTGTGATCATAATTAGTGAATTCATGTTTAGTCCATGATACGCTTCCTGACTGAATCTCCTGTTATCTTGTAGATCATAACAGAAAGCTGTGAGCCCGAGAATTCCACGATGGATTATTTCATGCCATATTCCCTGTGGCATGCACAAGCTATAATATGATAATAGCAAAACCACCTGGCAAAGCGAGAGATATTGTATTTAATTTGTGTTAATTTATTTGTACAGAGATGGATCAGTTTGGAAATAATGTAGTACTTAACTAAATGTTATGTGGTATTTAACTAAAGGTTATATATATATATATATTTACTTACCTTCTCTATCTCGAAACTTGTTGTTGTTTTTGAAATTTCGCACAAAGCTACTCGAGAGCTATCTGTGCTAGCCGTCCCTAATTTAGCAGTGTAAGACTAGAGGGAAGGTAGCTAGTCATCACCACCCACCGCCAACTCTTGGGCTACTCTTTTACCAACGAATAGTGGGATTGACCGTCACATTATAACGCCCCCACGGCTGAAATGGCAAGCATGTTTGGCGCGACGGGAATGCGAACCCGCGACCCTCAGATTACGAGTCGCACGCCTTAACACGCTTGGTCATGCCAGGCCCCACATCGGGCTATCTGCTGAGTCCACCGAGGGGAATCGAACCCCTGATTTTAGCGATCTAAGTACTAGACTTACCGCTGTATTAGAGGGGGACAACATAATTCTTTTAAATTGGCTGAACTTCGTAGTATATTAGTTTGGTTTGGTTTCAATTTCGCATAAATCTACACGAGAGCCATCTACACCACCAGTCCATAATTTAACAGTGAAAGGCGAGATAAAAAGGCAGCTAATCACCACCATCCACCGCTAACTCTTGTCTCACCCTTTATATAACAAAGAGAGGGAGTGACCGTCATATCGAAACGTCCCCACGGATGGAAAGGTGAATATATTCAGTGGAACAGGAATATTAATGGGATTACTGCTGTAAACAATGTTTACAGAGAGAATAACTAACTGATGAGACAATGCATTATAATCTTTGTATGAAAGAAAAACCTGTAATTAGTAAGTTAATATTAATTTTTAACAGGTGTAACTGACAACCTCTAAGAAAGGTAAATCTACTGAGCCATGCAACTTGACCTTGTAAAACAAACACCGTCTTTGTGTAAAACACCTTGGATTTTTGTTCGTTTTTTTTTGTTTGTTTGTTTTATAAGTAGATTAATAATTCATAATATTTCGTGACAATATCTTTTATGTCTGCCGGAAAATATAAGAACCGAAACGCTTTTATGATAAGTACACATATGAAACTCTTCAATCAACGGATCTCGTAAAATGCATTGAGTTTTATTGTTACGAGCAAATATTTCAAGTTTGAATAAGGAACTTTACTTTAATCTCCATAAATTTACATATTCGTTTATTTTTATATTAGCAGTTGCAGTGGTATCATTTGAAATGTTCTTGATGCGAAATCTTAGTACCTAAGCCTTATTCGAAAAAGGTTACAACTTGTGCTTGTAAAACTCCCAAGCGTTAATGTTTAAAAATATATATACGGGTAAACTCTAATTTCCAAGGTATTTGATATGTACGGATTTCAGAGACCTGCTTGATCCAGTGGCGTCCTCTGACGATTTTCTTTTGAAGTAAATGTGTGAAATTAGTGTTTATTTGTCGTTTTCTTCTTTGATACTAAATGGATTTTCCATCGCTGACACCTCCTGTCGGAAGTAAATCACAAAACACAAAAAATTAACAAATAATTTTAATTTCTAATCACTTCCTTTACACTTTTTTTACAAGGCACGATGTAATTCAGGATGTATTGTTTTTTTTATTAATATTTAAACGTTTCTCATTCCCATCTAGAAATTGAGCGCCTATTTTCACATCTTATTTACAAACATATAACTTAAAAACCTAACGATATAAATATTAGCACGATCATTTTGCTGCTTAGCAGAACTGTGGCTGTCCTAAGAGAAAAGTTGCATTGGGTTGGGGAATTAAATTTTCGATTCTAGAACTTTAAAAAAAAAAATTGGCATTTCGAATTTGGATGTAACTTTTAAAAACGCAAACGAAACTAATTAATAACAAATGCGTTAACAAATCGGGGATTTTCTGAACTAACACAGAAAAATTCGTAGAAGAAGGTTTGTTTGTTTTTAAATTCGCGCAAAGCTACACTAGGGCTATCTGCGCTAACCGTCCCTAATTCAGCAGTGTAAGGCTAGAGGGAAGGCAGCTAGTCACCACCAACCAACGTCAACTCTTGGGCTACTCTTTTACTAACGAACACTGGATTGACCGAAACATTATAACGTCCTCACGGCTGAAACGGCGTGCATGTTTAGTGCGACGGAGATTCGAACCCTCTCCCCTCAGATTATACCTAACTACTTGGCCATGCTGAACCATCAAAATTAGAACAAGGAAATAGGTTCACGTGTGAGACATATTTATATTTACCTTTCCATGTTCCATTGCCAAGCTCCTCTGTTCAAGCTGGTTAAATTTTGACGTAGATGCTTCTGTTGGTGACGAGCGAGTTCGCCTCACAGAGTCACGTCTTCCGCCACGATAGCTCCGGAGTGATGATTGGCTACGTATCGATGACGCATGGCTTCGCACGGAACTTTGGGAACGCACAGATCCGGAACTTGATCGCCGTGACCCTTTCATAAATAACAAAAAATAATCAGTGAAGTCGAGAAAACCCACTTGTAGAGAAAAATATAGATGTAAAAATATAATGTAAAAATATACATGTAAAAATATATATGTAAAAATATACATGTAAAAATATATATGTAAAAACGGCTTGTTTGGGTTGAGAATTTTTTTTTACGTGGAGGAGCGAACAACGTTCTTCGGTCATCGTCAGGTTCACAAAGAAAGGAAGAGGTAACTGACCAAAGTTGACCACATGTTTAAAAGGGGTTGTGTAACTGAGTATTTTGGTAATACTGTAATTTCAATTTTTGTTAATATTTTATTACAATAATCAAAAATGACGTTATTTAAGAGTGAATTCAAAATTCATAATAGTTAATAGCCATTAGCTCAATAAATTCCATAAAAAGCAATTTTATTTATTGTAAACAGTGCAACAAAACAGTTACGTAACGCTGGTTGATTAACTTAGTGTCGTCATCAGTTGTTTACATTCATTCTCAGAAGTCTTGCTAAAGGTTCCCGACCTAAATAAAGACTTTCATGGTCTGAAGTTTAGATATTGTTACATTTTCTCTGCTTCAGTTGTTATATGGCTTTCAAAACCCTCTATCCTCTTCACTGCGGAAAGTTCCAGGTAGTTATACCAAATATCTGATCACAGGATGAGGTACATCTGCAAAGATCAAACGTCTAATATACCTGCTGATGTAGGGGGCGCCAGCATAGAGTAGCTTGCTCTTCGTGAACCAGGGAGATATTCGTTACTGCTGCTACATCTCGAAGTGCGTCGTGAATGTGGAACTGATCCTGGTTCTTCCATTTCAGTTAAAACGACAGAGGGCGCTGCGGCGTTTCCAAATCTCTCTCTACCTCGTCCAAATCTTGCCCTAGGAGAGAGTGAAGATATCAAATCCGGTTAATGTTTGTTTGATAGAAATATGTGCTGCAGGAGATAGTCGTAGTATTGAGGACAATATTCAACATCTGTTAAACGTTTGGATTGTTTAGTTTGATTTGAATTTCGAGCAAAGCTACAAGAGGGCTATCTGCGCTAGCCGTCACTAGAGGGCAAGCAGCTGGTCATCACCACCCACCACCAACTCTTGAGCTACTCTTTTACCAACGAATAGTTGGATTGACCATCACATTATAACGCCCCCACGGCTGAAAGGGCGAACATGAATGGTATAATGGGAATTCGAGCCCGCGACCTTCAGACCACACGTCGAGTGCCTTAACCACCACGTCATGATGAGCCAAACTTTTGGAAAGTAAAATTATAGTGTATTATTGTCAATCGATACTTTAAAAAAATATTTTCCTTATAATAACTTTTAAAAAAATTAAATCGATGAAACGTAAATTATGAATATTAAATCGCCCCATTTGATAATCTGGGTGTACAAACCCGTTTTTAAATATATTTGGTAAAGTATCATTAGTGGCATTCATATGGAAGATTCTAGTATTCTGTCTTTAAATTGTATTATTACAAGAACCGAAATATCATAAGTTTCACCACCGTTAAAACAAACATGTGACCATTGTAGAGTGTCTGTTTGTTTTTTTGGTAGGCCTGGCATGGCCAAGCGCGTTAAGGCGTGCGACTCGTAATCTGAGGGTCGCGGGTTCGCGCCCGAATCGCGCCAAACATGCTCGCCCTCCCAGCCGTGGGGGCGTTATAACGTGACGGTCAATCCCACTATTCGTTGGTAAAAGAGTAGCCCGAGAATTGGCGGTGGGTGGTGATTCCCTCTAGTCTTACACTGCTAAATTAGGGACGGCTAACACAGATAGCCCTCGAGTGGTTTTGTGCGAAATTCAAAACAAACAATTTGTTTGTTTTTGAATTTCGCTCAAAGCTACACGAGAGTACAGAACGATTTTGCTACATTATACACAATTTTTGCACCTGTCCTGTGAAAGTGGGTTTTCTCAGGGCGTTCCCGTTCCCCCTCACAACCAAATCTCATGCATTGAATCTTTAGATCCCAGCCAAGGCAACATTATTGCCTAGCCCTGAAACGGGTCGTCTCGCATTGATATTTACTTTGTAGTCTGCTGGTTGGGTTCTGGCCTGGCTGGCCTCTCCGGTGCCGCCTTTATCTCGCTCATCAGTTAATTATATTATGACCAATCTCACTTCTTCACCTTGAAAAAGACAAAAATCCCATGTAAATTTCAACAATTTTTCACGTGAGGGGACGAAGAGAAACCACAACGTTTCTGACCATCCCCAGTTGGAGAGAGAATTCTTCAGATTTATCTCTCTCTATAAACTGAACCCCTGCCACGTTCGTTTACGTATACACAATTTTAAAATGCTTTAGAAGAACATAATAAATACTTGAATTTAAAGAAGAACTTGGTAAACATGGTTCATCGAAAAGATAAACAGTGATATGTGTAAGAAAAATAGTGTAGTCTTAATTGTTTGTTTCGAATTTCGCGTAAAGCTACTCGAGGGCTATCTGCGCTTACCGTTCCTAATTTAGCAGTGTAAGACTAGAGGGTAGACGGCTAGTCATCACCATTCACCGCCAACACTTGGGCTACACTTTGACCAACGAATAGTGGGATTGGCTGTCACTTTATAACGCCCCCATGGCTGAAGGAACAAGCATGTTTGGTGTGACGGGGATTCGAACCCTCAACCCTCGGATTACAAGTCGAGTGCCTTAACAACCTGGCCATACCGGACCTGCAGTTTGATAATATTAATTGTAAATTTAGTGGTGAAAATTTAAAAAGTAGTCCTACTGTTATTCACTGCAGACTTCCAGTTAGTCACCCGCTTGTACAGCGGTAAGTTTACAGACTTACAACGCTAAAATCAGGGGTTCGATTTCCCTCGGTGGGCTCAGCAGATAGCCCAATGTGGCTTTGCTATAAGTAAAACACACATAGACTTCTAGTTAATTTCTCTTATTCAACACACGAGGTTCTCCTCGCTGTAATTATTCAATGTTGCCACCAGAAAGAGCTGTCATTGAAAACTCCGTTAGTGTTTTATTTTATTTGTTTATTTTGAATTTCGCGCAAAGATACTCGAGGGTTATCTGCACTACCAGTCCTTAACTTAGCAGCGAAAGGCTAGATAGAGGGCAAATACTCATCACCACCCGCCGCCAACTCTTAGGTTATTTTTTCCAACAAAAAATGGGATTGATAGTGCCATTACAACGCCCTCACGACTTAAAAGACGTTCATGTTTGGTGGGACGGAGGTTCGAAAGATGCTGATAGGATATATTAGAGTCATGTTATTGTAAACCACGTTTTCAGTCTTACCTGCTAAAGAGCCTAAGGACAAGACAGAATAAAGCGATGCCTATCATGAGTCCAGCAACGACCATAATGACTGTAGTAATGTCCGAATTGTCCAAAATCCCTCTTCCCTCATCTGGAAGGAAACGACAATGAAACGTGATGAAACGTGATGGTAGTTTCCTTAGTTCTTTTTCTTTATACGTTTATCTTAAACATCGTGGTCCTATATGGAAAATCAGAAGATGGCTGGACAGATTTATTCCAGTTAACTGAGACTACAATGATTGTAAATATATATAAAACAACTTAAAGTAATGCCCACCAGGGATACATATTTCCTGTCCAGCATCCTTGTGGCTTCTAAAGCCTTCATCGCAACGGCACTCTCCGTCTTCGTTACACACAGCATGCTCGTCATAAAAGGTGCAAGATATATTGTATTCACAGCGTTCCCATAGTCTGGCCGCTGAATATAAACAATATAAGATACATATAATAACGTATACAGCTTTGAAAGTTATTTTCGTTTATGTCTTACTCTTTATTGACTAAAGAAATAAGAATGATCTTTAAAAATCAATAGGAAGACAGTGAAGGATAGTAAAAAGGTAAAGTATTATTTATAACACACCTCTCCATATGTCTCTCTCTTCTTTTTGCTTTAAGCAGTTTTCCTTTTAACAAAGCAGTGGGACACTTATTTTCTTATAAAGTGTTGATTTAACTATCCTGTTTCTAGATATTTTATTCATATGCCTATATACAGGCATATATACATTGTGTCTAAACAACGTTATAATGCAAATGATGAGTTGAAGACAGCTGTTACCGCGGCATTTGGAACAATAACCCCTGTTATGTTGAGGAAAATGTCGCATAATATTTATGCAGCGAGAATGAGGGACAGCACACAGATACACTGGATACATAAGATATATGGATGGGTAGGGACTTACGGGCCACCCTATATTCCTTGTTGTTATATCATTTACGTAATTAATACGTAATTCTCTTTGGTTAACAGAAATTAAATTCTGTTTATTCAGAATGTCGTACAAAAATGACCGACTTACTCACGCGAATACTTATGAATTCACGCATAAGTGGCGTTAATCAAGTAGCGTTCGCATCAGATGAAAGAATTTATATATAGCGTTTATAAAGTGTCACACAAAAAAATGTTTAACCTTTTAAATATAATATAGATTAGATTAACGTTTTAATCCCTGATATACACTTGTATACGTGTTTTCTGTTTAAGTATTTTATCTGTGGCTAAAGATTTAATCGTGGAAAAAACATGTTTTACAACTTACCCATGAGCGGTTCTTTGGCCTTGGAAATAGTTAACAAAGTTATCAACAGATGCCACTAGTGTTTTGACATAATTGTTGTTTTGAATTAAGCACAAAGCAACACAACGGGCTATCTGTGCTCTGCCCACCACAGGTATCGAAACCCTATTTCGGTTTTTGCGTAGTAAGTCCGCAGACATACCGCTGAGCCACTGGGGGGAGCAACATAATTGTCAGCCATCTAAACATACATGTTGTGAGTATTTGTTTGAGTTAAGGTCGTTTAGAAAACAATAAAATTATTATTACTATTATCATTATTATTCATTGCATAAAAACGTATAGAAAATAAAGTACGTAAAATATAATCATTGAAATTAGGCTTAGACTTGATTCGAAATCACGATTCTGTTCATCAATATGGCGTTTTGGACAAGTTTTCATTTTAGTTGATTAATTCTTGAGAACTATTGTTTCATTCATCTCCATTTTTTTCAGCTACGCTCTCTTAATCGTGTGTTATTAACCACAAAACTACATAACGTGCTATTTTTTATCTCTCCATTGTGGATATCAAAACAAGAATTTGAGCGTTATAAGCCTCTCAAGCTTACCATTGACCGCTAGGGTGCGTTGAGCGACTGCCAACCGATTTTATTGTTAAATACGAAACTAACAAAGTTTAGGCAAACAGTGAGTGAATTACAACTGCAGTAAATAAAAAGTGTTATAATAATGACATGAAACTATGAAAAGTTTATCTGTTAAGAGTTACAAATAAAATTAATAAAAAATACAACTGAAATTTAACATTTTCCCAAAATAAATGTTTTCATACGAAATAATTATTTAAAATTTCAGCTTACAAGTATGTTACTAAAATTGAGGAAGTGAGTCCGGAACAAAACTTAAATATATATATTAGTTTGAAGAAATTGAATTAAAAGACTATTAATGGCAACTCCTACATTCATATTATTTAAATTCCTTTCAAGAAAAATCACTTGAAATATAAACTAACTATTAAAACATTACGTAACACAACATGCACAAAAGATTCTTTCAGTTCTCAGCTCGCCAGAAATCGGTAATTACAGAGGCGTCGCTAAGTGCTTAAAAGATTCGGGGCTCGAACCCATGGCCACGAGAATTTTTGGCGTTTTACTGTAATATCGAACGCGGATTTTTATTCTAATTGGTCAAGACACCAACTGAAGATTCGGGGTACAGGTCCCGTCAGCCAGTGCCTAGCGACACCTCTTGGTAACTGTAATAAAATGCAAAGAAGCAGCTTACCCTTGGCACAGTCTTTATTATTAACATTGATTGGATATTCCTTTTGACACTCACACCGATTACTTGTCATGTTGCAAAATATGTGATGAGAGATATCGTGACACGTATTTTCGCAAGGTTCTCCAACAGGAAATGCGATTCCTATAAGTAAGAAGAAGAACAGAAACTTATCAGATACACTATCATTCCTATACCTTACACTTGTAAATCATAGTGAAAAAATGATAGAGTGACGTATTCGAGCAATCTCCAAGTGTGAAGTAAATGTGTCATTATCTTAAATTATTTATTTTTGGCTCTTTTTATTCGTTATTCCATGTGGTTTAGTGGCTAGGATACCTGGCTTTCACCCAGGAGGCCTGGGTTCGAATCCCGGCATTAGAATTTTTCGTTTTGGCCTGGTGGGTTAAGTCGTGCGACTCGTAATCTGAGGGTTCAAATCCCTGTCGCACCAAACATGCTCGCCTTTTCAACCGTGGGGGCGTTATAATGTTACGGTCAATCCCAATATTCGTTGGTAAAAGAGTATCCCAAGAGATGGCTGTGGGTGGTGATTTCTAGCTGCCTTCCTTCTAGTCTTACACTGCTAAATTAGGGACGGCTGGCGCAGATAGCCCTCGAGTGGCTTTGCGCGAAATTCAAAACAAACAAAGCTTCTGTGTCGGTCTTCCTGCAGTGAGTTCAGGTAGGAGACTGTATTTAAAGAACTGCCACTCAATAAACAGCGAAAGAAAGCACAATGAATAAAGGGAGAGTGAGTTCTAGAGGGCACTGTAGGGAGGGGGGATGATTATATATTCTACAGTATAATTACTTTCTAAGGTATAATAATATCAACCGAAAGTAAGGTTTGAGGCAATCAATTCTCGAGAAGGCGAGCATTGTTTTTTATTTTTCATAAACGACAACCAGTTATCCTAGAAATGTGCAAGAAGGGGGAACAAATGAAACAAAAAAAAATTACCGGGAATAATCTTTGAGACGTCAACACGTTACCTATGTGTTTGCTAAGAACTCCACCGGCGACAGCTCACTTTAAAGGTTATCTGAAACGATCATTAGAATGAAACCGTTTACGCATTTCTTGATCTTATTTTTTGTTCACTGTTGAGCAAAAAAGCTACACAATAAGCAATCTGTGCTGTGTCCATCACCGATATCAAAAGTCGACACTTAGCGTCGTAAGCCGACGAGCCACCGAACAATTCATGTACATGTAAATACTAACAAACAGGCCGTATTTGGTATTTATTACAGTGAAATACAAGATACGCTGGTCTCTCACTTATGTCTCTAGAGGACTCTTGTACATGTAAATGTTTATAAACGTTGTATTTCAATGAAATACAAAATACCTTATTTTCTGACGTATTTCTGGGTGATTCGAACTTGTAAATGTTAACAAACACTGTATTCAGTATGTATTTCAAGGAAATACAAAATACGTTATTTTCTGATTTATGTTTGTTTGTTTTTGAATTTCACGCAAAGCTACACAATGGGCTATCTGTGCTCTGCCCACCACGGGTATCGAAACCCGGTTTTTAGCGTTGTAAGTCTATAGACATACCGCTGATCCACTAGGGGGCTTCGCAATGTGAATCATATAAACCTGTTTATTATATTCACCATTCACTGTTTTTGTAAATAAGTTAAGATTACAATTAAATTTTTCCAATAACTGCTTTAAAATAATCACCTCTTTTATGTTTTCTTTGTTTGAACTTGTTTGCAGTGTTAACGTAGTAGGCAATTGCAAAACGATTTAATACTAAATGGCTGGCAATGTTGCACTAGCCAAAACGTAATAAACGAGGGCACTTGTATCATAAATAATAACTTATTGTGGATTTTACTTGGAGAAACAATAAAGTATGTCATTTAACTGAAACTTAGAGGAGATAAGTGTATCAAATTAACTATTTTTAAAGCTCCATTGAAATAGTTACTGTTAAAACTTATCGAATAAACTCCAGGTTTCTTTCTTTCGTAAATAAAGGCCCAGCATGGCCAGGTGGTTAGGGCGATCAACTAGTAATCCGAGGGTACCGGGTTTGAATCTCCGTCACACCAAACATGCCTGACTTTTCAGCCGTGGGAGCGTTATAATGTGACGGTCAGTCCCACTATTTGTTGGTAAAAGAGTAGTCCAAGAGTTGGCGGTTGGTGGTGATGACTAGCTGCCATCCCTGTAGACCTACATTGCTAAATTAGGGACGGCTGGCGCAGATAGTCCTCGGGTAGCTTTGCGCGAAATTTAAAAACAAACAAACAAACCTTCGAAAATACAAAGGAAAACTGTATATCTCCTTTTTTTTCCAGGGCAGTGGTTATGGCGCTTGACTCGTAATCTGAGGGTCGAAGGTTCGAATCTCAGTCTTACCAAGCATGCTCACCCTTTCAGCCGTGGGGGCGTTATAATGTACTAACAATCCCACTATTCGTTGGTAAAAGAGTAGCCCAGAAGTTGGCGGTGGGTGATGATGACTAGGTGCGTCCCTCTAGTCTTTCACTGCTAAATTGGGGACGGCTAGCACAGATAGTCCTCCTGTAGCCTTGCACGAAACTCAAATCAAACTAATTTTGCAAATTCGGATTCTTTTGTTAATCCCAAAGCAATGGTATTATTTATTGTTCAAAAATGAAGGAACAAACATAAACTAAAATATATTCATTATTTGACATAAAAACAATCTTGTTTCCAAAACATGTGCAAAAACTAGAGCCGTGCCGATTGTTTACGGTACCCTGTGCGAAATATGAATTCTGCGCCCTTTCTCAGAAACATTTCACCTATCCTTGCCTTCAAAGGTGCATGCTCCCCTCCAATGGCACAGCAGTATACCTACAGACTTACAACTCTAGAAATCGGCTTTTAATACCCGTGGTGGGTAGAGCACAGATAGCCCATTGTATAATATGTGCTTAACTTCAAAACAAAAACACACACACGCAATGAAAGGTGCAACCTAGCGCCATCTATAGAACGGTGCTGTATGCTGTATGCGGGCGCACAGCTGGCACTGTTCTTGCTGCAGTTCATGGTTGTTTGTAGTAACGCACACAGTTTCACCATTGGCTGTCTGTGCCTAGCCCACCACGGGTATCGAAACCTGATATTTAGCGTCATAAGTCTGCTGAGTCACTGTGGTCACTGTTTGTAAAACTTCCTTATCTTCTGTTTCGCTCCACGTACCAAAGAAACGTTTTGTTTTCGTTTTCGGATTTCGCACAAAGCTGCTCGAGGACTATCTGTGCTAGGCGTCCCTAATTTAGCAGTGTAAGAGTAGAGGGTAGACGGCTAGTCATCACCATTCACCGCCAACACTTGGGCTACACTTTGACCAACGAATAGTGGGATTGACTGTCACTTTATAACGCCCCCATGGCTGAAGGGACAAGCATGTTTGGTGTGACAGGGATTCGAACCCGCGACCCTCAGATTACGAGTCGCACGCCTTAACACGCTTGGCCATGCCGGGCCACCAAAGAAACATAACAAACGATGCACTAAAGTTTCACTAAACGAAAGAAACCGACTTTGTATGGTATCGTGTGAAGAACAAAGTGGCCAAGTATATTGATGAAACTTGTTCTGAAGAAAGAAAATAATCAGACTAACATCTGATATTCTGTAACAATCTTCCACCAGCCACGAACAAAAAAAAATATTATATAAAAAGGCCTTTCCTATTCAAATAACTTCAGTAATTTTTTTTAAAATCAAGTCAGAACTTTGATAACATTTAGCAAAGTAAGATTTTGATAAGTTTACTCTTAAGAAAGAGGTAAGTAACTAGAATGTTCTAAAATCGACGCGAACTTATTTCAATGAGCTACCAACAGTTTTATAAAGACGACATCGTATTGCTTCTGAACCTACAAGTATCTCCAGCGAAAAGTATTATAGATACAGCTGTGACCATGCTCCTTAGTCGGAGACGACAACAAAAATAATCGCTAAGGGAATGGTTGTTATGGTAACATTCTTGTGTGGCAACGACATTCAGAAAGGCAGCGTAGCACGCGCATATTTTTACCTATTTAGCTGACACTAACACTAATCCATCATCACAAGATGCGTAACATTATAGCTAGACATTTAAAAAAAATGTGCTGATAAAAAGTTCCCGCTACTATAAGGTAAGTCTACGGAAATACAACGCTAAAATCAGCGGTTTGATTCCCCTCGGTTGGCTCAGCAGATAGCCCGATGTGGCCTTGCTATAAAATAAGTTCAAACTCTAATAAAAAAGGATCAAATACCAGATATTTTAACAGCTATACAAGAAACTTATAAAAAGCAAAAGGAAAAACGAGTTGGAAACCAATATTCCTAAAAACTTTACTCTAAATACTATTACTGGTTTCATCCGTAAGGGAGGACAGGACGCCTATTATGTATAGGAACAAGCTACGAGAGGATATATTCACAGAATATAATGAACTTTATATATATATATGTATATATAATTTAAATTATTATTTATGATTACCGACGAGATGATGACGTGTGTTTTCTTTTCCCATTATGCGTTACGGTACTTGAGAACACATTTTTCCGTTTGTTTTTTAATTTCGCGCAAAGCTACATAAGGGCTATTTGCGCTAGCCGTCCATAATTTAGCAATATAAGACTAGAGGAAAGGCAGCTAGTCATCACATTTATAACGCTCCCCCACGGCTGAAAGGGAGCATAGCTGGCTTCCCTCTACTCTTACACTGCTAAATTAGGGACGCCTAGCACAGATAGTCCTCGAGCAGCTTTGTGCGAAATCCGAAAACGAAAACAAAACGTTTCTTTGGTACGTGGAGCGAAACAGAAGATAAGGAAGTTTTACAAACAGTGACCACAGTGACTGAGAGCATATTTGCACCGACGGAGATTCGAACCCGCAGCCCTAAGATTAGGAGTCGAACGCCTTAACCTCCTGGCCATGCCGGGCTACATTTTTTTTTGTAATGCGTTACAAAGTTAATGTGTTTATTATACTTTTATACATTTGATGTTTTACAGACGGACATTTCAGCTTTTAAGCTTAGTGTACATTTAGATTTTCGGGGATTTATTTTAGAAACCATTAAAATTTGCTCTACTTCTTAGATGTGATATCTTACTCTCAAACCGAGTATTACAAGAGGAATAAAAAACCAACCATAAACGTACTCTATGTGGTACAGTATATAAACACGTGCTCTTCAAGCAGTAGACGTTATATAAACAAGTTTGAAGGTAAAGTTGCCTGACGGAGATAAGTGTATTGCTTTTGATGTATCAAGGAATCTGACTGCATCTGGTTTCACGTAGGTCCAGCGTCTTTATGGCGGTAGTACATAGGTTTAGCGCGTTTCATTGATTTGTCCTGAAGAGTTAACGTGGCATCCTTGTAAGTACCGTATACGTTAGAGTAAAAGACGGCTCCTAAATTTCAAGTTATAATGTAAGTTTTAGATAAAATAAGATGGCTCCACCCCTCTGCCCCAATCGTGCACTTGATTAGTGGAACCAAATGAGCCTGTAGGGAATGAATTACCGTCCGTTAGTCCTTAGTCATAAGTATAGCAAATAAAATAAGGTGTAATGCTTACTGAATATGTTTAATACGTTCACTACAATACATTTAATACATTCACTACAATACATTTAAAACATTCACTACAATATGTTTAATACATTCACTACAACATGTTTAATACATTCACTACAATATGTTTAATACATTCACTACAATATGTTTAATACATTCACTACAATACATTTAATACATTCACTACAATACATTTAATACATTCACTACAATACATTTAATGCATTCACTGCAACACATTTAATACATTCACCACAATACATTTAATACATTCATACATTTAATACATTCACTGCAACACATTTAATACATTCACCACAATACATTTAATACATTCACTGCAACAATTTACATTTACGTTTAAACATTCACTGCAACACATTTAATACGTTCACCACAATACGTTTAATACGTTCGTTACAACACGTTTAAAACGTTCACTGCAACACGTTTAATACGTTCACCACAATACGTTTAATACGTTCACTGCAACACGTTTAACACGTTTTAAAACATTTAATACGTTCACAACAACACGTTTAAAGACATTTACAATATGTTTAATACGTTCACTACAATAATGTTTAATACGTTCACCACAATACGTTTAATACGTTCACTACAACACGTTTAATACGTTCACTGCAACACGTTTAATGCGTTCACTACAATACGTTTAATACGTTCACTACAATACGTTTAATACGTTCACTACAACACGTTTAATACGTTCACTACAATACGTTTAATACGTTCACTATAATACGTTTAATACGTTCACTGCAACACGTTTAATACGTTCACTACAATACGTTTAATGCGTTCACTACAATACGTTTAATACGTTCACTGCAACACATTTAATACGTTACGTTTAATACATTTCACGTTCACTACAATATGTTTAATACGTTCACTACAATACGTTTAATACGTTCACTACAATACGTTTAATACGTTCACTACAACACGTTTAATACGTTCACTACAACACGTTTAATACGTTCACTGCAATACGTTTAATACGTTCACTACAATACGTTTAATACGTTCACAACAACACATTTAAAACGTTCACTACAATATGTTTAATACGTTCACTACAATATGTTTAATACGTTCACTACTGATACGTATAATGCGTTCGTTACAATACGTTTAATACGTTCACTACAACACGTTTAATGCGTTCACTACAATACGTTTAATACGTTCACTACAATACGTTTAATACGTTCACTACAACACGTTTAATGCGTTCACTACAATACGTTTAATACGTTCACTACAATACGTTTAATACATTCACCACAATACGTTTAATACGTTCACTACAACACATTTAAAAACGTTCACTGCGACACATATAATGGATTCACTACAATACATTTAATACATTCACTACAACACATTTAATGCGTTCACTACAACACATTTAATACGTTCACTACAATACGTTTAATACGTTCACTACAATACGTTTAATACGTTCACTACAACACATTTAATACATTCACTACAATACATTTAATACATTCACAACAACACATTTAAAACATTCACTACAATATGTTTAATACATTCACTACAATATGTTTAATACATTCACTACAATACATTTAATACATTCACTACATTCACTACAACACATTTAATGCGTTCACTACAATACGTTTAATGCGTTCACTACAATACGTTTAATACATTCACTACAACACATTTAATACGTTCACTCAATACGTTTAATACGTTCACTACAATACATTTAATACGTTCATTACAACACATTTAAAACATTCACTGCAACACATTTAATACATTCACCACAATACATTTAATACATTCACTACAACACATTCAAAACATTCACTACAACACATTTAATACATTAACTACAACACATTTAATACATTCACTACAATACATTTAATACATTCACAACAACACATTTAAAACATTCACTACAATATGTTTAATACATTCACTACAATATGTTTAATTCATTCACTACAATACGTTTAATACGTTCACTACAATACGTTTAATACGTTCACTACAACACGTTTAATACGTTCACTACAACACATTTAATGCGTTCACTACAATACGTTTAATACATTCACTACAATACGTTTAATACGTTCACTACAACACGTTTAATACGTTCACTACAATACGTTTAATACGTTCACTTCAATACATTTAAAACATTCACTGCAACACATTTAATACATTCACCACAATACATTTAATGCATTCACTACAACACATTTAAAACATTCACTGCAACACATTTAATACATTCACCACAACACATTTAAAACATTCACTACAATATGTTTAATACATTCACTACAATACATTTAATACATTCACTACAATACATTTAATACATTCACTACAACACATTTAATACATTCACTGCAACACATTTAATACATTCACTACAATACATTTAATACATTCACTACAACACATTTAATACATTCACTACAATACATTTAATACATTCACTACAACACATTTAATACATTCACTACAACACATTTAATACATTCACTACAACACATTTAATACATTCACTACAATACATTTAATACATTCATTACAACACATTTTAATCTAGTCTTTCACTGCTAAATTAAGGACAGCTAGCGCAGATAGCCCTCGAGTAGCTTTGCGCGAAATTCAAAAACAAACATTTAACAGTGCATAAACAGATTCAAAAAGGCAGTGAAACGTATCAGAACCATGATGTTGGGGTCAATAGGTTAGCAGAGACTGACTGACAAATTGAACAAGCAGTTGCAGAATTATTAGAAGTATAGCTTTGCGCGAATTTAAAAAACAACGTATATGTGTTTACAAATATGGATACTAATAAAATCCTTATCTAAAGACAGTTTTAAAAGTATATTTAAGTATTTGTCAATTCCCTATAATAAATTATGTAAAGCAAACCGTTGTTCTCACGAGATTGAAAAAAAAAAATGCTGAGATCTATAAGCACGTGCGTGAACGATACATGCTATTCTTCTGATACACGAGAACTTTTACATCTTATCCTTGTATTCATTGCTTCCCTACACTTATTATCCTTGTATTCATTGCTTCCCTACACTTATTATCCTTGTATTCATTGCTTCCCTACACTTATTATCCTTGTATTTATTGCTTCCCTACACTTATTATCCTTGTATTTATTGCTTCCCTACACTTATTATCCTTGTATTTATTGCTTCCCTACACTTATTATCCTTGTATTCATTGCTTCCCTACACTTATTATCCTTGTATTCATTGCTTCCCTACACTTATTATCCTTGTATTTATTGCTTCCCTACACTTATTATCCTTGTATTTATTGCTTCCCTACACTTATTATCCTTGTATTTATTGCTCCTACACTTATTATCCTTGTATTTATTGCTTCCCTACACTTATTATCTTGTATTCATTGCTCCTACACTTATTATCCTTGTATTCATTGCTTCCCTACACTTATTATCCTTGTATTTATTGCTTCCCTACACTTATTATCCTTGTATTCATTGCTTCCCTACACTTATTATCCTTGTATTCATTGCTTCCCTACACTTTTTATCCTTGTATTCATTGCTTCCCTACACTTATCTTTTAACCATTGAATGTTAATTTTCTTCACTATGTTTTCCTAACACAGCTTTCAAACTCTGAGATTGTGAACAATGTAAGATACAATATTTTGTATTTTAACGGATAATTATTGTAAGATACAATATTTTGTATTTTAACGGACAGGAATTATATTTCAGCAATCAAAGATTTATTTTAATGAACAGCCATTATATTTAAGCAAACTAAGATTGTGATTTAACAAAAAGTGTTGTATTTTAATGGACAAACAATATATTTTAACAAACTAAGATTATATTTTAACAGATGATTATTGTATTTTAATGAACAAGCAATACATTTTAACAAGCTAAGATTGTATTTTAATGAACAAACAATATATTTTAACAAACTAAATATTGTATTTTAACGGATAATTATTGTATTTTAATGAATAAACAATATATTTTAACGAACTAAAATTGTATTTTAACGTACAGTTACTGTACTTTAATGAAAAACTATATTTTAACTGACTAAAGATTGTATTTTAACGGACAATTATTGTATTTTAATGAACTGAATATGTATTTTAACGGACAATTATTGTACTTTAATGGACAAACAATATATTTGAACGAACTAAGGTTGTTTTTAACGGACGAAACGAAATAAATAATACTTTGAAAGTAGTTTTCAATCATACAAACATAGAACTTAAATTTATATATATACTGCTAATCCTTTTTCACTGCGTCGCTTTCTGATTTTTCGAATTTGTGTGATGAGTGACGTCACGTCTATTTCCTTCGTGTGTTTTTTCTAAAGAAACATTAGAAATTCCATTAGTTGTCAGCATGCACTGTACTTGGATATCGTTAGTTTATTAATAAATAGTTCCAAAAGGTAGCACAATGAAGTATTAAAGCTATAAAATAATTAAGATAATTTATTAATATTAAAAGAAAAATATATATTTTATCAATATTCCTTTTTTAACTCATTCTTGTTGTGACTTCAAGAAACCATCCTAAAAGCTTTCTGTAAATATAGTAGATAATTAATTAGCGTTTCGTATTTAATGTACATAAGATTAATGTATTCCTTCACTGGCTCTTTCTATCACAGTTTTTTAATTAACTGCTACAGATGTTGAAAGTTAAATTACCATTTCAGTTTCGTATTTAATGTACATAAGATTAATATATTCCTTCACTGGCTCTTTCTATCACATTTTTTTTAATTAACTGCTACAGATGTTGAAAGTTAAATTACCATTTCAAAATTGTGGTTGGAGAATGAATTAACCTCAGAAGTGACAATAATGTTAAAGTTTAACAGCGTTCTTCAATACGTTTGTTTAAATTCTGTCACGTGGAAGAGCGACCACGTTTTGAATCATATTATTTCGTGAACCACAGGTGGCGCGCCAGTAAGTTTACAAACAAAGGAGTCGGAAGACTTCGTTTTTTGTTATTTTAAAAATGGTAAAATTATTTCAAAGATGCGACTTTGCCATTAGAAGAATGCCCTTAGTTTAGTCCTAATACTTAAATAAACGTTTAAAGACGGATTGATGTATTTTGTTACTGTATATTATGTTTTAATTGTATTAATATGCCAAAATCACTCTATCAGATCATTTGGCAGTAAAATACGCCCTCTTTAATGTAATAGCTAAGTATAATTCTTTAATCAAAATCATTTCCGTAAGATTTGTTGAAGTGGTTAAGCAGGAGGCAAAATGATCAAAGGATCATTTGTTAAGACAGAATTTAGGGTTGGTACAAAACACACACTGTTGTAATACAAAACTGTAGTTACATAGTATATCGTGATTCAGGGCTCGATTCCTTCCAACGGACACAACAGATAGTCCAATGAGGCTTTGCTCTAAAACAAATAAATAAACGTCATGATGTTCGAGAGAAAACAAAGTAAGCCGATAGAAAATTGTATGAAGATAAATAATGGTATTTTCAAACAACTCTATAGGCTTAAAGAGTAGTGTGTAAGCTGCTCCGAAAGTTTACAAGATAAATTATTTCATTCGTTCGAAAAGCTACCGCCAGGGTGCACAAAGGAAACAACAACAAACAAAGTCACATTTACTTAGAAGGATGAATCTATTTGTCAATTTTGATAACAAGCACCTGAAACTTGATTATAAAGTAGCTATCCAATGTTACTAAGTAGTACTTAATCACTAATGTTTTTTCATTCTCTGACTGGATAGATCCCAGTTTGAACCAAAGTTTATAATAACCAAACATTTCTACCACTAGTTCCTCGCATATTTAGAAAACATTGTAACAAATAACAAAGTTATACTAATAGAAAACAAAAAATAGAGGGTGTTTAGTAGAGTCATGTGGGAAAAGCCATCTGTGGACAATAACGTTTGGAGTACATTTAGCAATGTTCATGTTATATATTATATATATATATATATACAATATTTATTACATATCTTTATATATGAAACCCCTGTCTATACTGCTTTAATCGCACAATAGATATTGTAATTCATGTTGTTCTATTTCTGTGTTATTATAAGCCATTTAGCACAGTTTGAAAATGACCACATTGTTTCTATAACTACAGCTTCCTCAAATGGGCGATTTTGAACGTTTCCAACAATAGACTGCGCTGATCCATTTAAAAGTCATACCCTCGAGATTATCTCATTATTAAATATTCTTCATATGTGAAACTCCATAAACCCAGAATAGACTTTGCACTTCGCGTTATTCTATTTTTATGTTATTATAAGCCACTAAAAATAGTTTGAAGAAAGCAACAAAGGTTATTCCTATAACCAGAGTAATGTTTCAACAGATGTATGTGATCTTTCAATATTTCTAACAACAGGCTGCTCTAATCCAGTTAAAGGTCATGCCCTTGGAATGGTCTCGATGGTGGTGAAGGTTATGTGAAGTACTTTCGGTGCCGCAACAACCAGGGAGACAGCAATCGTGACAAAAATATAATCTGCCTTTAGATGATCCATGTGTAAGTACGTGTGCGCGTGTCAATAATTCATCACCCAGCATTGACTATTTTGCTAACACTAATTTTTGGTACAGAAAGTAAACTGTCCAACGGTGTACATGAAGAGATAAAAAAGCGCGTGTTTTTTTTATAGTAAAGCCACATCGGGCTATCTGCTGAGTCCACTGAGGGGAATCGAACCCCTGATTTTAGCGTTGTAAGTCCGTAGACTTACCTCTCACTTCTGTACAAGCGGGGGACTGATAAAAAACCCTCTGATACATTTCTACTTTTCCTAAAGACATTTCGCTTTGAATTTAAAGTACACAAGTACTTAATGAGTTGGACGAGCCAGTTACTGTCTTACACAAAGCGGGGTATGCAAGTGGCATCTAACGAGGTCGTTAGAAGTTTAATAACAAGAGAAAAAACGAAGGGGAACGTTAGACTTTGTACGTGTTTTGCTTCTTTAATAGATACCCACAGCCAGTTTGTAACAAAGTGTTTCTTTCACCGAAGAACATGGATACCACATGTGCTCATGAAACATGAACGCATGTAAAGATTACACTAACTCTAAGGGCGATAAGCACATGAAAGGAAAATCGTTAATATTTTAAGCACGTGTTAATATTGGAGACTGATATATACTGATGCGACAGAAAGACTTTAAAATATTGAAAATGAGTTTGGTTTCTCTACTTTTCCCAAATTGTGATTACACACAGTTGTTTATCGCATATTCTCCTGTTTTATAAAACTGTCATAACGCCAATGGTGTTCATGTTTGAAGTTTAAAAACAACAATAAAAGCGGGTAGGCGCTACCATAAAAAACTAATGGAAGGCTAATGTTGTGTCTGTTGTTTAAATGAAACCAAAGACCAAAAGGCACTACCTAAACTAAACAACTACAGCCGAAATACAGACAATAGTTAGGGTCACACTTTAGCATTCATAGAATGCTGCTTCACGTTGGTTGGCTCTCTCAGGGGAAGATGAGAGGGATTGATGTCGTCAAAGATGACGGGAGCATGGCTCTAAAAGTTGTTAATAGGGACGCAATGCTTGGCGGCCGTGATGGATGATTGTGTCACAAAGCTGAGGATGTGTTGCTAAGCAGCCATGACTCATACACTATATATCTAATCATGTTGATAATTAATTAATCCATCCTAAAAGGATGCTTAACACTAGTTAATTAAATCGGTGATAATCAAATGGTCATAAAATAGAAAACTACAGTCAAAATACACTATCTTCTAGAGTATTTAATTTATAAAATATAACAGTCTTTTACATATAAATACTTTGATGAAATTAGAGCCATAAATACCAAAAACGGGAATGCTTGGGTTAGTTATTTAGAGTGCCCAGTTTGCAAATCCGAAGGTTCATGATTAACAAGTGATTGCCACCAAAACGCTTTCCCAGATGTCTTTCACGATTGACGCTCAAATACTAACATTTGATCAAAGATGTCTACCCAAGAATTGATGATGGATGTTGTATGTCGTTGACTAGCTGCCTCACATCTTGACACAAATGAAAATTTGATACACAGCTTTGGTGGAGCTTTACACGAAGTTCTAAAGCAAAAGTATTTGTTAGAGCTTGTGACTTGAACAGTTTATTTCCAAAAGCATACTTTGACATAAAAATTGATGTAGACATTTATATATATGATACGTTAAGGGACTTATAGTAAACTATATTCTCAGCTCTCTCCTTAAACGGTGATATGTCACATGCAAAGTATATTTGTAGCAACATAAACTGTAATAGCTAACTTGATTATTTCCATCAGCAGTATGGTTGTGTTCCTAATTTATTTAAAGGTTGTTAAAACTTACTAATTAGGTAAGGACAATGATTACCTGTAACTGGCATCACAAAATACACCCTTGTAACTAACATCACAAAATACACCCTTGTAACTTGCATTACAAAATACACCCTTGTAACTGACATCACAAAATACACCCTTGTAACTAACATCACAAAATACACCCTTGTAACTGGCATCACAAAATACACCCTTGTAACTAACATCACAAAATACACCCTTGTAACTTGCATTACAAAATACACCCTTGTAACTGACATCACAAAATACACCCTTGTAACTAACATCACAAAATACACCCTTGTAACTAACATCACAAAATACACCCTTGTAACTTGCATCACAAAATACACCCTTGTAACTAACATCACAAAATACACCCTTGTAACTTGCATTACAAAATACACCCTTGTAACTGACATCACAAAATACACCCTTGTAACAGAAATCACAAAATAGACCCTATAATCGGGGTGTTTTCGAAAACTGGACTTTTTTCCATCAGAGCCTAAATTGCAATACCTTAGGATCAGCTAATTCACTGGAGAAACTTGTGTTGGTTTTATACAACGTTAAAACAGCTGCAGCTGTATACACGTTCATCTATCTTTCAAAACAACCTTAAATTCTTCCCCTATAGCGAATTTACTCGAAAATAAAAACTTTGGAATTCCTAAGAGCTGGAGTTAGAACCAGCATGAAGGTTAGTGAGAACCAGCATGAAGGTTAGTGAGTTTTATACATAACTGTACTTCCATCTTTGTTACTCGTTTTACTGCCACATAAAGCTCTGAAATGTTACAAACGTTTGAAGTGTATAGAGAACTTAATCAAATGAATGATTTGGTTTGAATTTCGCGCAAAGCTACACGAGGGCTATCTGCGCTAGCCGTCCCTAAGTTAACAGTGTAAGACTAGAGGGAAGGCAGCTAGTCATCACCACCCACCGCCAACTCTTGGGCTACTCTTTTACCAACGAATAGAGGGATTGACCGTCACTTTATAACGCCCCCACGGCTGAAAGGGCGAGCATGTTTGGTGTGACGGGGATTCGAACTCGCGACCCTCGGAGAGAGAACCAAAGAAATGAAGAATACTGAATGTTTGTTAGAATGAAAACTTCTAGAGTAAGTTGTTGTCGTTTTAAAACGGAAGCCATAACATAGAAATCAACAGAGATGGTGCCGAACCCGATGTTGAAAAGAAAACTACGAATATCTCCAGTAAAATGAACACTTTTCCAATCAAGCTTCAACTATTGGAATACCTGAACATTATTTAAATGACAACAGCCATGATGCAATAAGTCCAGCTTAGTTCGCTAAGAATGTCTTCTATGCGCCTATGATTGTTCATGTCACCCATTAACTTCGCGATTCAAGAAGCAAAACATCCGTGCTGCGGTTAGTATTAAGTATTCGGAATTTCATTAGATGACAACCAGTCTTCCTGGTCATAAGTTTGTTTTAAATCTGTGTTGCTTTCCACACTCGAACCTTCAAACCTGTACACAGTGTTTACCGCGATGGTAACTTGATCTTTTAACAGGTTTGTTAACAAACAAATGACTGCAAAACGTATTGAAATGTATAGTTTTTATAAATCTGGTACAGTTTTTATTTTTCCCTTCTTTCTTTCTCATTTGTGTGTTTGAATGTCTAAGTAAAATTTTTGAGGAATAAAGATAATATTAATCAAGTGACCAGATAAAAGGCTCGTATTCGTCCGAAATTTTTAACCACTTCGTTTTATGATAAATTAATTAAAGTGACATAGATTCTAAGTTACAATACTTTTAACCTAAACTAAAAAGAAAATTGCTTATGATGACCGTATAAAACTTTCGTGTCTACAACCGTGGCTCATTGAAACGGAGCTCGACAGGTTTGTCACCAGGTCATTGACCGTCTAAAGTGTTTCAAAAATAATTTACAGCTACGTTTCAGTTTTCAAATGTGCAAACGTAGCAATTTATAATCTTACAGGCTTCATGAGTCTCAGTATAATATACGCAGGTGAATATTACAAGTTTATGATTGCTTTTGTTATTGCAATATTATCCAAATAACTAAGATATATGTTGAAACATTTTATAATGGACGGCAACTGTTGTGGAAACACGAGTGTAGAGGACGACGTTTCGATGGTCTTCCGCCTTTTGTCTTCAGGTCACACGTCGTCCACTACACTCGCGTCTCCAGAACAGGCATTTGCCGTCCATTCTACAAACTTTCATCATGAATACTCTGCCTAAACAACCTATCAACAAATAACTAAAATATACTTTACTGTTAAGTGTACACACTGCAAAGCCAATGGGACTGAAAGACTCCAAAGAACATATTTGATCTTTATGACGATGTGTTATTCATACATTATTATTTTGTTAAGTTATGTAACATGCTACTTTGTATTATTTATACATTGTTATTTTGTTAAGTTATGTAACATGCTACTCTGTATTATTCATACATTGTTATTTTGTTAAGTTATGTAACATGCTACTTTGTATTATTCATACATTGTTATTTTGTTAAGTTATGTAACATGCTACTTTGTAATATTTATACATTGTTATTTTGTTAAGTTATGTAACATGCTACTTTGTATTATTTATACATTGTTATTTTGTTAAGTTATGTAACATGCTACTTTGTAATATTCATACATTGTTATTTTGTTAAGTTATGTGACATGCTACTTTGTAATATTTATACATTGTTATTTTGTTAAGTTATGTAACATGCTACTTTGTATTATTCATACATTGTTATTTTGTTAAGTTATGTAACATGCTACTTTGTATTATTTATACATTGTTATTTTGTTAAGTTATGTAACATGTTACTTTGTATTATTCATACAATGTTATTTTGTTAAGTTATGTAACATGCTACTTTGTATTATTCATACAATGTTATTTTGTTAAGTTATGTAACATGCTACTTTGTATTATTCATACATTGTTATTTTGTTATGTAACATGCTACTTCTACAGTTTTCCTGAATAAAACATGAACTTCAAAAAACCCATTGAAGAACCAAGAAATACACATCGATAATATTTTTTGTGTGTGTCTTCTTTACTACTAAAACTGGCCAGGAGCCAGGGTTAGTAAAGATTAGTGGAAGCATTACGTCTTTATTTAAACAGGACAATTGCCCAGAGTCTATCCTGTTTATACAAATTGTTGATTTACAGAAATTCCTGGCAGTACTCCTACCTCCTCGTTGGTCCTGGCTGGGAAACGTTTAAAATACTAATAGACGGCTAAAGGAGTGTTTATAGAGTAGATTGCAATAGAAGAATGATGGGTGATAGTGTAAAAGCTATCACTAGTAAGGAAGGGATGAAGAAGGTAAAGAAGATAAAAACGAAGAAAAGGGAGGAAGAAAGTAGCGAGATGAAGGCAGAGGACGAAAAGGAAGAACACAAAACAGATGATATTGAAACAGGAAAAGGAGAGGACATCTTGGAACAGAAGGAGATTAGCTATCTTTCAGATATTAGCGAACTATTAGAACGGGTTCTTAAAAATCAAGATGAATTCGTAGAAACAATGATTACTGAAAAGATGGAAAAAAGACACTTTTAAGACATTGAAAAAGAAAATGACGGACATAGTGAGAGTCGTTATTATGCAGCAAAATGTGATTTCTCCTCTTCTTGGGGAAAATTCGGAACTGAAGAAAAATATAGACATTACAAAGAATAGAAGAGAATGCCTACTTTTGCAGAAGTTACAGAGATGAATGTAAAACCACAGAGTGAAGGGAAAATGATAAGAACAAGAAGCAGAGAAAGTAAAAGTAGGGAAAGAAACGTATTCACCATCATACCCAGAAAGAGTATGACATCTGAGGAAATTAACTGAAAAATACAAAGTTTGGTTAAACCCAAAGAATTGGAGATAGGTGTAACTACAGTAAGAACTATAGCTAAAGGTGGCATCTTGGTGGAAGTAGAAAAGAAAGAAGAGATTCATTTACTTAAAGATGCACTACTAAAAGTAAAAGACTTGGAAGAAAACTTTGATGTAAAAATACCTAAAAAGAGACATCCACAAATTATTATTTATAATGTAGAGGACTACATGAGTGATCAAGAATTTGGTATTAATATTAAGGAACAAAATTCAGAAATATTTGAAGAAAATGATGTAATTATTGTTAATAAGAAATTTAAAACATTCCGAGGTTTCAATTATATTGTTACAATTGAACCGCATAAATATAAAAAACGTGTTAGAAGTTAATAAACTTAAACTAAATTGGGGAAGATATGGATGAAAAGAATACGTAAGACCCACAATTTGTTATAATTATGGAAAATTTGGACATTTTGCTAAATATTGTAAAAATATTATTACCTGTCTAGAATGTGAGAGAAGCATTAATATAAATATTGTGAAAATAAATATTTTGTACAAATTATTATAATCATAATAAGAAATTTAATACGTAATTTGATGTGAATCATTCTTGTAAGAATCTTGAATGTAGGATTTATCTTAAAGAAATGGATCGATTAATTTCCCGTACTGATTATGGCTAGTGTTATAAATTTTTTTTTTGTGTGTGACTCATATTAATATGGCAGTGGCCCGAGCAGCCAATCTGCAGTTAAACCAAGATATCCTATAAAGAAATATGGATATTATTTCCATAAATGAACCGTATTAATTTGAGGAAAATATAACTCATTTCTCTGAAAGTATTGTTTTTTGTTGTGATGTCCCTAAGGCAGGAATTATCATTAATAATAAAAGCATTAATTATTATGTTTTATGTTGTACAAAGAATTTAGTTGGTGTTAGAATTACTTTTTGTTAATTTTGTTATGATTGTGATTAGTATTTACTGCTCCCCGTCTGGAGTTATTGATGATAACCTTAATATGTTACAAAATTTTATCAGGAATTATAATAATGAAATTATTTTAATCTTAGGTGATTTCAATGCTAATTCAGAAGCTTGGTACCAGAGGCCACTTGATGATAGGGGTTTTCAGTTACTAACTTTATGGATTTAAATGAAATTATATTACTTAATAATTCGGACTCGATACCAACTTTCTCCTCAATTAGAGGGGAAAGTTGGATTGACTTGGCAATGATAAAGTATAATAACGAAATTGATATTCATTTTGAAGTTACAGATCAAATCACTAATAGTGATCATAATACGATAAAACTGAAATTTTCAAATTTTAACATAGAAATTAATAATGAAATTATAAATATAAAGAGACTTAATTGGTTGGACTTGAAAGTAGAAATAAGAGAATATATAAATGAGATTAAAGATGAGATACTCCACAAATAAAAATATTGAAAATTGTTTAATAAAAATTACAAATAAAGTTAAAGAAATTTCTTTAAACAATTTAAGGAATAAGAATAAGATAAATAATTTTGGATACAAACAAGCTTACTGGTGGAATACCAAGCTAATGATCTTCAGGAGTAAAGTGAGAGTTTTAAGGAGAAGATTTCAAAAGACTTAAGACGTTAATTTAAGACATTATTATAAATTGGAATATAGGAAACAACAAGCAAAATATAAAAGATCAATTATTTTCACTAAAAAAGAAGCTTTAAGAAATTATATTACAAGTATTACTAACAATAATATTTTTGGTATTCTATACAAAACTATCATGGATAAAAAGAGGAAATATTTACAAATTAATGAAATGAAAGATAAAGATGGGAATATCATTAAAACTAGAAATGAAGCTATACGTGATTATCACTTTCCATGGGTGAATTATGATCAAGTGGTCTCTGGAATAGGTTTTTGTGATAAAATACAGAATAATAATGATATTGATGTGAATATAAATGAAGATAATATTACAGAGTATGAAATTAATAAAGTCATGGGGAGATGGAGGATAATAAAGCTCCTGGATATGATAATTTAAAATTGCCTATAATCAAAGAAATATATTTTGCTAATAAAAATTGGTTTATCAAAATATTAAAATTTTATTATAATAATGGTATTTTTCCGTTAGTTTGGAAAAAGGCTAAGGTGACTCTCATCCATAAAAAGGATAAAATGATCCCAAGCAGTTATAGACCAATATGTCTTTTGCCCATTTGGGGTAAAATATTCGATAAAATTGTGAAATATAGATTGAATTATTTTATAGAGAAATATAAATTAATTGATGATGTACAATATGGTTTTAGGAATAAGAGATCTACTATCCATGCATTACAGGAAGTTAAAGATTATGTTTATGAAAGTATAAACAATAAGTGCATTACATTATTAATTTCCTTGGATTTTAAAAATGCTTTTAACTCGGTGGATAACATGATTTTAATAAAACATTTGAATAATCTAAAAATACCCTTGAAGTTGAAAAAAGTAATTATTGATTTCATTCAAAATAGAGAAGCTACATAACTAAGAAATATAATAAAGGGATTCCACAAGAATCTAGTTTGGGTCCTATACTGTGGAATCTATATATTGATGGGATGTTAAAATTAAAGAGTACAAACAATGCAAATATACAAGCATTTGCTGATGACACCATTATATTAATGAGAGCAAAAGCTTCATACCAGTTTACGTCTTTGTCTGAGGATATATTAAATAAGGTTAACAACTGGAGTTTAGAAAATAAATTAGAACTTAATATAGATAAATCAAATTTTATTTTAATTTATAAAGGTAAAAACATCACGCATTTTCCTACAATTACTATTAGTAATAAAAGATTTAAATTTACTAAAGAGTTGAAATACCTAGGTATTCTAATTAACATGAAATTAAACTGGTTATCGCATCTAAATTTTGTTAAAAGTAAAATAGTTCATGCCATCCAAAAATTAAAGAGGATTTCAAGAGCCACTTGGGGTTTGAAACCAAATATTATGAAATATATTTATATATTAAGTATAAAAAAATAATAACATATGGATATGAAATTTGGTTTGAAAATACAGAAAGAATTAAAAGTAAAGTCTTACAAGTTCAAAGGATAGCAATGTTACCCATCGCAAAAACTTACAAAACTGTAGCTAGTTTAACACTTACATTAACGGGTATTCCACTGTTAGATACAAAACTAGAAGTTGGTGTTAAACTATATACATTGTTTTTTTCTTAATCAAAATATTAAAATAGAAGAGGAAGCAACTGAAGTAGAAAATATTGAAATTCTAACGGAGCTAAATTTCGTTCCTTGGATCAACCATAGTTTTAACCGGTACTATGATGACTTAAAACAATTTAGTAATAAATTTTATACAGACGGCTCAAAAAGTAATAATAAAGTTGGATGTGCTTATATATATATTTACAATGATGAAATTAAAAAGGAAAGTCTGTTTAGATTGAATGATAATACAACAGTATTTATGGTTGAATTGTTTGTAATATTTAAGACTATTGATTTCGTGGTCAAAAATAACATTAATGAAGCAGCGATATATTCTGATTCAAGGTCATCATTAATGGCACTTAAATAAAGTAAAAATAATAATTATTTAGTTAATAAAATTAAAGAACATATCATTTATAACAAACTTAGTATTACCTTTATTTGGGTCAAAACCCACAGTGAGATCAATTATAATGAAACAGTAGATCTAAGGAAGCCACAGGGAGAATGGAAATTAACGCTAAATTTGGTTATAGTAAAAACAAAATTAAATAAAGAATTATTAAGTAACTGGAAACAGAGATGGGATGATGCTTCTGTTGGTAGATTCACCTATAAATATTTTAATAAAGTAAATTTTAAAAGATGTAAAGCAGATTTTTATATAAATCAAATTTTAACAAGTCATGGGGTTTTTCCAGAATATCAATCAATATTTTATGGAAAATCTAATTTAGGTCCCTGTGGAAAGGTAGGAACGCAAGATCACATAATTTTATGTTGTAAAAATTATGAATATATAAGAAAGAAATATTTTCTTAAAAGTTATTTAAATTGGGAATTTAATAGTTTATTATTAAATGCGGGAGCAGTGAATGGTATTAAATGTATTATTACTGATATACTGGAAAAGTTACGTTGAAAATTCTGTGATTTATTTATTTTGTGTTTGTTACTAAGTACGTAACAAAATTGTAAGTTGTAGAAAACCTAGTATTATTATTGTTATAATTATTCTAGAAAAACTAGTATTATTATTGTTATAATTATTGTAGAAAAACTAGTATTATTATTGTTATAATTATTGTAGAAAAACTAGTATTATTATTGTCATAATTATTGTAGAAAAACTAGTATTATTATTGTTATAATTATTGTAGAAAAACTAGTATTATTATTGTTATAATTATTGTAGAAAACCTAGTATTATTATTGTTATAATTATTGTAAAAAATCTAGTATTATTATTGTTATAATTATTGTAGAAAAACTAGTATTATTATTGTTATAATTATTGTAGAAAAACTGGTATTATTATTGTTATAATTATTGTAGAAAAACTAGTATTATTATTGTTATAATTATTGTAGAAAAACTGGTATTATTATTGTTATAATTATTGTAGAAAAACTGGTATTATTATTGTTATAATTATTGTAGAAAAACTAGTATTATTATTGTTATAATTATTGTAGAAAAACTGGTATTATTATTGTTATAATTATTGTAGAAAAACTAGTATTATTATTGTTATAATTATTGTAGAAAACTAGTATTATTATTGTTATAATTATTGTAGAAAAACTGGTATTATTATTGTTATAATTATTGTAGAAAAACTGGTATTATTATTGTTATATTTATCGTAGAAAAACTGGTATTATTATTGTTATAATTATTGTAGAAAAACTAGTATTATTATTGTTATAATTATTGTAGAAAAGCTAGTATTATTATTGTTATAATTATTGTAGAAAAACTAGTATTATTATTGTTATAATTATTGTAGAAAAACTAGTATTATTATTGTTATAATTATTGTAGAAAAACTGGTATTATTATTGTTATAATTATTGTAGAAAAACTGGTATTATTATTGTTATAATTGTCGTAGAAAAATTAGTATTATTATTGTTATAATTATGGTAGAAAAACTAGTAGTATTATTGTTATAATTATTGTAGAAAAACTGGTATTATTATTGTTATAATTATTGTAGAAAAACTAGTATTATTATTGTTATAATTATTGTAGAAAAACTAGTATTATTATTGTTATAATTATTGTAGAAAAACTAGTATTATTATTGTTATAATTATTGTAGAAAAACTAGTATTATTATTGTTATAATTATTGTAGAAAAACTAGTATTATTATTGTTATAATTATTGTAGAAAACTAGTATTATTATTGTTATAATTATTGTAGAAAAACTAGAATTATTATTGTTATAATTATTGTAGAAAAACTAGTATTATTATTGTTATAATTATTGTAGAAAATCTGGTATTATTATTGTAGAAAAACTAGTATTATTATTGTTATAATTATTGTAGAAAAAACTAGTATTATTATTGTTGTAATTATTGTAGAAAAACTGGTATTATTATTGTTATAATTATTGTAGAAAAACTAGTATTATTATTGTTATAATTATTGTAGAAAAACTAGTATTATTATTGTTATAATTATTGTAGAAAAACTAGTATTATTATTGTTATAATTATTGTAGAAAACCTAGTATTATTATTGTTATAATTATTGTAAAAAATCTAGTATTATTATTGTTATAATTATTGTAGAAAAACTGGTATTATTATTGTTATAATTATTGTAGAAAAACTGGTATTATTATTGTTATAATTATTGTAGAAAAACTGGTATTATTATTTTTATAATTATTGTAGAAAAACTGGTATTATTATTGTTATAATTATTGTAGAAAAATTAGTATTATTATTGTTATAATTATTGTAGAAAAACTGGTATTATTATTGTAGAAACTCTAGTATTATTATTGTTATAATTATTGTAGAAAAACTAGTATTATTATTGTTATAATTATTGTAAAAAGAAAAGTTTGAAATTTGTGTGACGTTTATTGATTTTTGTTTGTTACCAAGATGGTAACTTATATAATACACTGTAAATTCTGTAAAAAAAAAAAAAAAATAGGGAGTTGGCAACAAATCTTCTAGTTGTAGAAACTCTCAAGTTCTAATGTTAAGTTTTATAAGTTTGATTTCCTCTACTGGCCGAATTTGTTACATTGACATTAGAGTAATTAGTGAGCAGTATTGCTTTGTAGCGACTTAATCATCTTTCGAATATCCTGTAAAAGGTGGGTCGATAACGTTTTTGGTCACTACTAAAACTGAACAGTCCATTTTTACATGTTTTCTTTACTACTAAAACTAAACAGTCCATTTTTACATGTTTTCTTTAGTACTAAAACTGAACAGTCCATTTTTACATGTATTTCTTCTACTAAAACTAAACAGTATATTTTTACATGTTTTATTTACTAATGAAACTGAGAAGTCCATTTTTTGCATGCTTTCTTTACTACTAAAACTGAACAGTCCATTTTACATGTTTTCCTTACTACTAAAACTGAACAGTCCATTTTTTGCATGTTTTCTTTACTACTAAAACTGAACAGTCCATTTTTTACATGTTTTTTTCTACTAAAACTGAACAGTCCATTTTAACATGTTTTCTTTACTACTAAAACTGAACAGTCCATTTTTTGCATGTTTTCTTTATTACTAAAACTGAATAGTCCATTTTTACATGTTTACTTTACTACTAAAACTGAACAGTCCATTTTTTACATGTATTTCTTCTACTAAAACTGAACAGTACATTTTTACATGTTGTATTTACTACTGAAACTGAGAAGTCCAATTTTTGCATGATTTCTTTACTATTAAAACTAAAAAGTCCATTTTTACATGTTTTCTTTACTACTAAAACTGAACAGTCCATTTGTACATGTTTTCTTTACTACTAAAACTGAACAGTCCATTTTTACATGTTTTGGTTACTACTAAAACTGCACAGTCCATTTTTACATGTTTTCTTTACTACTAAAACTGAACAGTCCATTTGTACATGTATTTCTTCTACTAAAACTGAACAGTCCATTTTTACATGTTTTCTTTACTACTGAAACTGAACAGTACATTTTTACATGTTTTCTTTTCTACTAAAACTGAACAGTACATTTTTACATGTTTTATTTACTACTGAAACTGAACAATCCATTTTTTTTACTACTAAAACTGAATAGTCCATTTTTACATGTTTTCTTTACTACTAAAACTGAACAGTCCATTTTTACATGTTTTCTTTACTACTAAAACTGAACAGTTCATTTGTACATGTTTTCTTTACTACTAAAACTGAACAGTCCATTTGTACATGTTTTCTTTACTACTAAAACTGAACAGTCCATTTTTACATGTTTTCTTTACTACTAAAACTGAACATTCCATTTTTACATGTTTTCTTTACTACTAAAACTGAACAGTCCATTTTACATGTATTTCTTCTACTAAAACTGAACAGTCCATTTTTACATGTTTTCTTTACTACTAAAACTGAACAGTCCATTTTTACATGTTTTCTTTACTACTAAAACTGAACAGTCCATTTATACATGTTTTCTTTACTACTAAAACTGAACAGTCCATTTTTACATGTTTTCTTTACTACTAAAACTGAACAGTATATTTTTACATGTTTTATTTACTAATGAAACTGAGAAGTCCATTTTTTGCATGCTTTTTTTACTACTAAAACTGAACAGTCCATTTTACATGTTTTCCTTACTACTAAAACTGAACAGTCCATTTTTGCATGTTTTCTTTACTACTAAAACTGAACAGTCCATTTTTTACATTTTTTTTCTACTAAAACTGAACAGTCCATTTTACATGTTTTCTTTACTACTAAAACTGAACAGTCCATTTTACATGTTTTCTTTACTACTAAAACTGAACAGTCCATTTTTACATGTTTACTTTACTACTAAAACTGATGAGTCCATTTTTTACATGTATTTCTTCTACTAAAACTGAACAGTCCATTTTACATGTTTTCTTTACTACTAAAACTGAACAGTCCATTTTACATGTTTTCTTTACTACTAAAACTGAACAGTCCATTTTACATGTTGTATTTACTACTGAAACTGAGAAGTCCATTTTACATGATTTCTTTACTACTAAAACTGAACAGTCCATTTTACATGTTTTCTTTACTACTAAAACTGAACAGTCCATTTTACATGTTTTCTTTACTACTAAAACTGAACAGTCCATTTTACATGTTTTCTTTACTACTAAAACTGAACAGTCCATTTTTACATGTTTACTTTACTACTAAAACTGAACAGTCCATTTTTTACATGTATTTCTTCTACTAAAACTGAACAGTCCATTTTTACATGTTTTCTTTTACTAAAACTGAACAGTCCATTTTTACATGTTTTGTTTACTACTAAAACTGAACAGTCCATTTTTACATGTTTTCTTTACTACTAAAACTGAACAGTCCATTTTTACATGTTTTCTTTACTACTAAAACTGAACAGTCCATTTTACATGTTTTCTTTACTACTAAAACTGAACAGTCCATTTTACATGTTTCCATTTTTTTACTACTAAAACTGAACAGTCCATTTTTACATGTTTTCTTTACTACTAAAACTGAACAGTACATGTTTTCTTTTACTAAAACTAGTCCATTTTACATGTTTTCTTTACTACTAAAACTGAACAGTCCATTTTACATGTTTTCTTTACTACTAAAACTGAACAGTCCATTTTTACATGTTTTCTTTACTACTAAAACCAGTCCATTTTACATGTTTTCTTTACTACTAAAACTGAACAGTCCATTTTTACATGTTTTCTTTACTACTAAAACTGAACAGTCCATTTTTACATGTTTTCTTTACTACTAAAACTGAACAGTCCATTTTACATGTTTTCTTTACTACTAAAACTGAACAGTCCATTTTACATGTTTTCTTTACTACTAAAACTGAACAGTCCATTTTACATGTTTTCTTTACTACTAAAACTGAACAGTCCATGTTTTTTTACTAAAATGTTTTCTTTACTACTAAAACTGAACAGTCCATTTTACATGTTTTCTTTACTACTAAAACTGAACAGTCCATTTTACATGTTTTCTTTACTACTAAAACTGAACAGTCCATTTTTACATGTTTTCTTTACTACTAAAACTGAACAGTCCATTTTTACATGTTTTCTTTACTACTAAAACTGAACAGTCCATTTTTACATGTTTTCTTTACTACTAAAACTGAACAGTCCATGTTTTCTTTTTGAACAGTCCATTTTACATGTTTTCTTTACTACTAAAACTGAACAGTCCATTTTTTACATGTTTTCTTTACTACTAAAACTGAACAGTCCATTTTACATGTTTTCTTTACTACTAAAACTGAACAGTCCATTTTACATGTTTTCTTTACTACTAAAACTGAACAGTCCATTTTACATGTTTTCTTTACTACTAAAACTGAACAGTCCATTTTTTTACTACTAAAACTGAACAGTCCATTTTTACATGTTTTCTTTACTACTAAAACTGAACAGTCCATTTTTACATGTTTTCTTTACTACTAAAACTGAGAAGTCCATGTTTTTTTACATGTTTTCTTTACTACTAAAACTGAACAGTCCATTTTACATGTTTTCTTTACTACTAAAACTGAACAGTCCATTTTACATGTTTTCTTTACTACTAAAACTGACACAGTCCATGTTTTCTTTTACTAAAACTGAACAGTCCATTTTACTTTACTACTAAAACTGAACAGTCCATTTTACATGTTTTCTTTACTACTAAAACTGAACAGTCCATTTTACATGTTTTCTTTACTACTAAAACTGAACAGTCCATTTTTACATGTTTTCTTTACTACTAAAACTGAACAGTCCATTTTACATGTTTTCTTTACTACTAAAACTGAACAGTCCATTTTACATGTTTTCTTTACTACTAAAACTGAACAGTCCATTTTACATGTTTTCTTTACTACTAAAACTGAACAGTCCATTTTACTAAAACTGAACAGTCCATTTTTACTACTAAAACTGAACAGTCCATTTTTACATGTTTTCTTTACTACTAAAACTGAACAGTCCATTTTACATGTTTTCTTTACTACTAAAACTGAACAGTCCATTTTACATGTTTTCTTTACTACTAAAACTGAACAGTCCATTTTACATGTTTTCTTTACTACTAAAACTGAACAGTCCATTTTTACATGTTTTCTTTACTACTAAAACTGAACAGTCCATTTTACATGTTTTCTTTACTACTAAAACTGAACAGTCCATTTTTACATGTTTTCTTTACTACTAAAACTGAACAGTCCATTTTTACATGTTTTCCATTTTACTTTACTACTAAAACTGAACAGTCCATTTTACATGTTTTCTTTACTACTAAAACTGAACAGTCCATTTTTACATGTTTTCTTTACTACTAAAACTGAACAGTCCATTTTACATGTTTTCTTTACTAAAACTGAAACTGAACAGTCCATTTTACATGTCCATTTTTTCTTTACTACTAAAACTGAACAGTCCATTTTACATGTTTTCTTTACTACTAAAACTGAACAGTCCATGTTTTCTTTTTACATGTACATGTTTTCTTTACTACTAAAACTGAACAGTCCATTTTTACATGTTTTCTTTACTACTAAAACTGAACAGTCCATTTTACATGTTTTCTTTACTACTAAAACTGAACAGTCCATTTTACATGTTTTCTTTTTACTACTAAAACTGAACAGTCCATTTTTACATGTTTTCTTTACTACTAAAACTGAACAGTCCATTTACTACATGTTTTCTTTACTACTAAAACTGAACAGTCCATTTTACATGTTTTCTTTACTACTAAAACTGAACAGTCCATTTTACATGTTTTCTTTACTACTAAAACTGAACAGTCCATTTTACATGTTTTCTTTACTACTAAAACTGAACAGTCCATTTTTACATGTTTTCTTTACTACTAAAACTGAACAGTCCATTTTTACATGTTTTCTTTACTACTAAAACTGAACAGTCCATTTTTACATGTTTTCTTTACTACTAAAACTGAACAGTCCATTTTTTACATGTTTTCTTTTACTACTAAAACTGAACAGTCCATTTTACATGTTTTCTTTACTACTAAAACTGAACAGTCCATTTTTACATGTTTTCTTTACTACTAAAACTGAACAGTCCATTTTTACATGTTTTCTTTACTACTAAAACTGAACAGTCCATTTTTACATGTTTTCTTTACTACTAAAACTGAACAGTCCATTTTTACATGTTTTCTTTACTACTAAAACTGAACAGTCCATTTTTACATGTTTTCTTTACTACTAAAACTGAACATTCCATTTTTACATGTATTTCTTCTACTAAAACTGAACAGTCCATTTTACATGTCTTCTTTACTACTAAAACTGAACAGTACATTTTTACATGTTGTATTTACTACTGAAACTGAGAAGTCCAATTTTTGCATGATTTCTTTACTATTAAAACTAAACAGTCCATTTTTACATGTTTTCTTTACTACTAAAACTGAACAGTCCATTTGTACATGTTTTCTTTACTATTAAAACTGAACAGTCCATTTTTACATGTTTTCTTTACTACTAAAACTGAACAGTCCATTTTACATGTTTTTTTTACTACTAAAACTGAACAGTCCATTTTTACATGTTTTCTTTACTACTAAAACTGAACAGTCCATTTGTACATGTTTTCTTTACTACTAAAACTGAACAGTCCATTTTTACATGTTTTCTTTACTACTAAAACTGAACAGTCCATTTTTACATGTTTTCTTTACTACTAAAACTGAACAGTCCATTTTACATGTTTTCTTTACTACTAAAACTGAACAGTCCATTTTACATGTTTTCTTTACTACTGAAACTGAACAGTCCATTTTTACATGTTTTCTTTTCTACTAAAACTGAACAGTACATTTTTACATGTTTTATTTACTACTGAAACTGAGAAGTCCATTTTTGCATGCCATCTTTACTACTAAAACTGAACAGTCCATTTTACATGTTTTCTTTACTACTAAAACTGAACAATCCATTTTACATGTTTTTTTACTACCAAAACTGAATAGTCCATTTTTACATGTTTTCTTTACTACTAAAACTGAACAGTCCATTTTTACATGTTTTCTTTACTACTAAAACTGAACAGTCCATTTTTACATGTTTTCTTTACTACTAAAACTGAACAGTCCATTTGTACATGTTTTCTTTACTACTAAAACTGAACAGTCCATTTTTACATGTTTTCTTTACTACTAAAACTGAACATTCCATTTTTACATGTTTTCTTTAGTACTAAAACTGAACAGTCCATTTTTACATGTATTTCTTCTACTAAAACTGAACAGTCCATTTTTGCATGTTTTCTTTACTACCAAAACTGAACAGTCCATTTTTACATGTTTTCTTTACAACTAAAACTGAACAGTCCATTTATACATGTTTTCTTTACTACTAAAACTGAACAGTACATTTTTACATGTTTTCTTTACTACTAAAACTGAACAGTCCATTTTTACATGTTTTCCTTACTACTAAAACTGAACAGTCCATTTTTTGCATGTTTTCTTTACTACTAAAACTGAACAGTCCATTTTTTACATGTTTTTTCTACTAAAACTGAACAGTCCATTTTTACATGTTTTCTTTACTACTAAAACTGAATAGTCCATTTTTACATGTTTTCTTTACTACTAAAACTGAACAGTCCATTTTTACATGTTTACTTTACTACTAAAACTGAACAGTCCATTTTTACATGTATTTCTTCTACTAAAACTGAACAGTCCATTTTTACATGTTTTCTTTACTACTAAAACTGAACAGTACATTTTTACATGTTGTATTTACTACTGAAATTGAGAAGTCCAATTTTTGCATGATTTCTTTACTACTAAAACTGAACAGTCCATTTTTACATGTTTTCCTTACTACTAAAACTGAACAGTCCATTTGTACATGTTTTCTTTACTATTAAAACTGAACAGTCCATTTTTACATGTTTTGGTTACTACTAAAACTGAACAGTCCATTTTTACATGTTTTTTTACTACTAAAACTGAACAGTCCATTTTTACATGTTTTCTTTACTACTAAAACTGAACAGTCCATTTGTACATGTTTTCTTTACTACTAAAACTGAACAGTACATTTTTACATGTTTTCTTTTCTACTAAAACTGAACAGTACATTTTTACATGTTTTATTTACTACTGAAACTGAGAAGTCCATTTTTTGCATGCTATCTTTACTACTAAAACTGAACAGTACATTTTTACATGTTTTATTTACTACTGAAACTGAGAAGTCCATTTTTTGCATGCTATCTTTACTACTAAAACTGAACAGTCCATTTTTACATGTTTTCTTTACTACTAAAACTGAACAATCCATTTTTTTTACTACTAAAACTGCATAGTCCATTTTTACATGTTTTCTTTACTACTAAAACTGAACAGTCCATTTTTACATGTTTTATTTACTACTAAAACTGAACAGTCCATTTGTACATGTTTTCTTTACTACTAAAACTGAACAGTCCATTTGTACATGTTTTCTTTACTACTAAAACTGAACAGTCCATTTTTACATGTTTTCTTTACTACTAAAACTGAACAGTCCATTTTTACATGTTTTCTTTAGTACTAAAACTGAACAGTACATTTTTTACATGTATTTCTTCTAGTAAAACTGAACAGTCCATTTGTACATGTCTTCTTTACTACTAAAACTGAACAGTCCATTTTTACATGTTTTCTTTAGTACTAAAACTGAACAGTCCATTTTTACATGTATTTCTTCTACTAAAACTAAACAGTATATTTTTACATGTTTTATTTACTAATGAAACTGAGAAGTCCATTTTTTGCATGCTTTCTTTACTACTAAAACTGAACAGTCCATTTTACATGTTTTCCTTACTACTAAAACTGAACAGTCCATTTTTTGCATGTTTTCTTTACTACTAAAACTGAACAGTCCATTTTTTACATGTTTTTTTCTACTAAAACTGAACAGTCCATTTTAACATGTTTTCTTTACTACTAAAACTGAACAGTCCATTTTTTGCATGTTTTCTTTATTACTAAAACTGAATAGTCCATTTTTACATGTTTACTTTACTACTAAAACTGAACAGTCCATTTTTTACATGTATTTCTTCTACTAAAACTGAACAGTACATTTTTACATGTTGTATTTACTACTGAAACTGAGAAGTCCAATTTTTGCATGATTTCTTTACTATTAAAACTAAAAAGTCCATTTTTACATGTTTTCTTTACTACTAAAACTGAACAGTCCATTTGTACATGTTTTCTTTACTACTAAAACTGAACAGTCCATTTTTACATGTTTTGGTTACTACTAAAACTGCACAGTCCATTTTTACATGTTTTCTTTACTACTAAAACTGAACAGTCCATTTTTACATGTTTTCTTTACTACTAAAACTGAACAGTCCATTTTTTACATATATTTCTTCTACTAAAACTGAACAGTCCATTTGTACATGTTTTTTTTACTACTAAAACTGAACAGTCCATTTTTACATGTTTTCTTTACTACTAAAACTGAACAGTACACTTTTACATGTTGTATATACTACTGAAACTGAGAAGTCCATTTTTTGCATGCTTTCTTTACTACTAAAACTGAACAGTCCATTTTTACATGTTTTCCTTACTACTAAAACTGAACAGTCCATTTTTACATGTTTTCTTTACTACTAAAACTGAACAGTCCATTTTTACATGTTTTCTTTACTACAAAAACTGAACAGTCCATTTTTACATGTTTTCTTTAGTACTAAAACTGAACAGTCCATTTGTACATGTATTTCTTCTACTAAAACTGAACAGTCCATTTTTACATGTTTTCTTTACTACTGAAACTGAACAGTACATTTTTACATGTTTTCTTTTCTACTAAAACTGAACAGTACATTTTTACATGTTTTATTTACTACTGAAACTGAACAATCCATTTTTTTTACTACTAAAACTGAATAGTCCATTTTTACATGTTTTCTTTACTACTAAAACTGAACAGTCCATTTTTACATGTTTTCTTTACTACTAAAACTGAACAGTTCATTTGTACATGTTTTCTTTACTACTAAAACTGAACAGTCCATTTGTACATGTTTTCTTTACTACTAAAACTGAACAGTCCATTTTTACATGTTTTCTTTACTACTAAAACTGAACATTCCATTTTTACATGTTTTCTTTAGTACTAAAACTGAACAGTCCATTTTTACATGTATTTCTTCTACTAAAACTGAACAGTCCATTTTTACATGTTTTCTTTACTACCAAAACTGAACAGTCCATTTTTACATGTTTTCTTTACAACTAAAACTGAACAGTCCATTTATACATGTTTTCTTTACTACTAAAACAGAACAGTACATTTTTACATGTTTTCTTTACTACTAAAACTGAACAGTATATTTTTACATGTTTTATTTACTAATGAAACTGAGAAGTCCATTTTTTGCATGCTTTTTTTACTACTAAAACTGAACAGTCCATTTTTACATGTTTTCCTTACTACTAAAACTGAACAGTGCATTTTTTGCATGTTTTCTTTACTACTAAAACTGAACAGTCCATTTTTTACATGTTTTTTCTACTAAAACTGAACAGTCCATTTTTACATGTTTTCTTTACTACTAAAACTGAATAGTCCATTTTTACATGTTTTCTTTACTACTAAAACTGAACAGTCCATTTTTACATGTTTACTTTACTACTAAAACTGAACAGTCCATTTTTACATGTATTTCTTCTACTAAAACTGAACAGCCCATTTTTACATGTTTTCTTTACTACTAAAACTGAACAGTCCATTTTTACATGTTTTCTTTACTACTAAAACTGAACAGTACATTTTTACATGTTGTATTTACTACTGAAATTGAGAAGTCCAATTTTTGCATGATTTCTTTACTACTAAAACTGAACAGTCCATTTTTACATGTTTTGGTTACTACTAAAACTGCACAGTCCATTTTTACATGTTTTCTTTAGTACTAAAACTGAATAGTCCATTTTTACATGTTTTCTTTACTACTAAAACTGAACAGTCCATTTCTACATGTTTTCTTTACTACTAAAACTGAACAGTACATTTTTACATGTTGTATTTACTACTAAAACTGAACAGTCCATTTCTACATGTTTTTTTTACTACTAAAACTGAACAGTCCATTTTTACATGTTTTCTTTACTACTAAAACTGAACAGTCCATTTGTACATGTTTTCTTTACTACTAAAACTGAACAGTCCATTTTTACATGTTTTCTTTACTACTAAAACTGAACAGTCCATTTTTACATGTTTTCTTTACTATTAAAACTGAACAGTCCATTTTTACATGTTTTCTTTAGTACTAAAACTGAACAGTCCATTTTTACATGTTTTCTTTACTACTGAAACTGAACAGTACATTTTTACATGTTTTCTTTTCTACTAAAACTGAACAGTACATTTTTACATGTTTTATTTACTACTGAAACTGAGAAGTCCATTTTTTGCATGCTATCTTTACTACTAAAACTGAACAGTCCATTTTTACATGTTTTCTTTACTACTAAAACTGAACAATCCATTTTCTTTACTACTAAAACTGCATAGTCCATTTTTACATGTTTTCTTTACTACTAAAACTGAACAGTCCATTTTTACATGTTTTCTTTACTACTAAAACTGAACAGTCCATTTGTACATGTTTTCTTTACTACTAAAACTGAACAGTCCATTTGTACATGTTTTCTTTACTACTAAAACTGAACAGTCCATTTTTACATGTTTTCTTTACTACTAAAACTGAACAGTCCATTTTTACATGTTTTCTTTAGTACTAAAACTGAACAGTCCATTTTTTACATGTATTTCTTCTAGTAAAACTGAACAGTCCATTTGTACATGTCTTCTTTACTACTAAAACTGAACAGTACATTTTTACATGTTGTATTTACTACTGAAACTGAGAAGTCCAATTTTTGCATGATTTCTTTACTATTAAAACTAAACAGTCCATTTTTACATGTTTTCTTTACGACTAAAACTGAACAGTCCATTTGTACATGTTTTCTTTACTATTAAAACTGAACAGTCCATTTTTACATGTTTTGGTTGCTACTAAAACTGAACAGTCCATTTTTACATGTTTTCTTTACTACTAAAACTGAACAGTCCATTTTTACATGTTTTCTTTACTACTAAAACTGAACAGTCCATTTTTACATGTTTTCTTTACTACTGAAACTGAACAGTACATTTTTACATGTTTTCTTTTCTACTAAAACTGAACAGTACATTTTTACATGTTTTATTTACTACTGAAACTGAGAAGTCCATTTTTTGCATGCTATCTTTACTACTAAAACTGAACAGTCCATTTTTACATGTTTTCTTTACTACTAAAACTGAACAATCCATTTTTTTACTTCTAAAACTGAATAGTCCATTTTTACATGTTTTCTTTACTACTAAAACTGAACAGTCCATTTTTACATGTTTTCTTTACTACTAAAACTGAACAGTCCATTTGTACATGTTTTCTTTACTACTAAAACTGAACAGTCCATTTGTACATGTTTTCTTTACTACTGAAACTGAACAGTCCATTTTTACATGTTTTCTTTACTACTAAAACTGAACAGTCCATTTTTTACATGTATTTCTTCTACTAAAACTGAACAGTCCATTTGTACATGTCTTCTTTACTACTAAAACTGAACAGTACATTTTTACATGTTGTATTTACTACTGAAACTGAGAAGTCCAATTTTTGCATGATTTCTTTACTATTAAAACTAAACAGTCCATTTTTACATGTTTTCTTTACTACTAAAACTGAACAGTCCATTTGTACATGTTTTCTTTATTACTAAAACTGAACAGTCCATTTTTACATGTTTTCTTTACTACTAAAACTGAACAGTCCATTTGTACATGTTTTCTTTACTACTAAAACTGAACAGTCCATTTGTACATGTTTTCTTTACTACTAAAACTGAACAGTCCATTTTTACATGTTTTCTTTACTACTAAAACTGAACAGTCCATTTTTACATGTTTTCTTTAGTACTAAAACTGAACAGTCCATTTTACATGTATTTCTTCTAGTAAAACTGAACAGTCCATTTGTACATGTCTTCTTTACTACTAAAACTGAACAGTACATTTTACATGTTGTATTTACTACTGAAACTGAGAAGTCCAATTTTTGCATGATTTCTTTACTATTAAAACTAAACAGTCCATTTTTACATGTTTTCTTTACGACTAAAACTGAACAGTCCATTTCTACATGTTTTCTTTACTATTAAAACTGAACAGTCCATTTTTACATGTTTTGGTTGCTACTAAAACTGAACAGTCCATTTTTACATGTTTTCTTTACTACTAAAACTGAACAGTCCATTTTTACATGTTTTCTTTAGTACTAAAACTGAACAGTCCATTTTTACATGTTTTCTTTACTACTGAAACTGAACAGTACATTTTTACATGTTTTCTTTTCTACTAAAACTGAACAGTACATTTTTACATGTTTTATTTACTACTGAAACTGAGAAGTCCATTTTTTGCATGCTATCTTTACTACTAAAACTGAACAGTCCATTTTTACATGTTTTCTTTACTACTAAAACTGAACAATCCATTTTTTTTACTTCTAAAACTGAATAGTCCATTTTTACATGTTTTCTTTACTACTAAAACTGAACAGTCCATTTTTACATGTTTTCTTTACTACTAAAACTGAACAGTCCATTTTTACATGTTTTCTTTACTACTAAAACTGAACAGTCCATTTGTACATGTTTTCTTTACTACTGAAACTGAACAGTCCATTTTTACATGTTTTCTTTACTACTAAAACTGAACAGTCCATTTTTTACATGTATTTCTTCTACTAAAACTGAACAGTCCATTTGTACATGTCTTCTTTACTACTAAAACTGAACAGTACATTTTTACATGTTGTATTTACTACTGAAACTGAGAAGTCCAATTTTTGCATGATTTCTTTACTATTAAAACTAAACAGTCCATTTTTACATGTTTTCTTTACTACTAAAACTGAACAGTCCATTTGTACATGTTTTCTTTACTATTAAAACTGAACAGTCCATTTTTACATGTTTTGGTTGCTACTAAAACTGAACAGTCCATTTTTACATGTTTTTTTTACTACTAAAACTGAACAGTCCATTTTTACATGTTTTCTTTACTACTAAAACTGAACAGTCCATTTGTACATGTTTTCTTTACTACTAAAACTGAACAGTCCATTTTTACATGTTTTCTTTACTACTAAAACTGAACAGTCCATTTTTACATGTTTTCTTTACTACTAAAACTGAACAGTCCATTTTTACATGTTTTCTTTACTACTAAAACTGAACAGTCCATTTTTACATGTTTTCTTTACTACTGAAACTGAACAGTACATTTTTACATGTTTTCTTTTCTACTAAAACTGAACAGTACATTTTTACATGTTTTATTTACTACTGAAACTGAGAAGTCCATTTTTTGCATGCCATCTTTACTACTAAAACTGAACAGTCCATTTTTACATGTTTTCTTTACTACTAAAACTGAACAATCCATTTTTTTACAACCAAAACTGAATAGTCCATTTTTACATGTTTTCTTTACTACTAAAACTGAACAGTCCATTTTTACATGTTTTCTTTACTACTAAAACTGAACAGTCCATTTGTACATGTTTTCTTTACTACTAAAACTGAACAGTCCATTTGTACATGTTTTCTTTACTACTAAAACTGAACAGTCCATTTTTACATGTTTTCTTTACTACTAAAACTGAACATTCCATTTTTACATGTTTTCTTTAGTACTAAAACTGAACAGTCCATTTTTACATGTATTTCTTCTACTAAAACTGAACAGTCCATTTTTGCATGTTTTCTTTACTACCAAAACTGAACAGTCCATTTTTACATGTTTTCTTTACAACTAAAACTGAACAGTCCATTTATACATGTTTTCTTTACTACTAAAACTGAACAGTACATTTTTACATGTTTTCTTTACTACTAAAACTGAACAGTCCATTTTTACATGTTTTCCTTACTACTAAAACTGAACAGTCCATTTTTTGCATGTTTTCTTTACTACTAAAACTGAACAGTCCATTTTTACATGTTTTTTTTCTACTAAAACTGAACAGTCCATTTTACATGTTTTCTTTACTACTAAAACTGAATAGTCCATTTTACATGTTTTCTTTACTACTAAAACTGAACAGTCCATTTTACATGTTTACTTTACTACTAAAACTGAACAGTCCATTTTACATGTATTTCTTCTACTAAAACTGAACAGTCCATTTTACATGTTTTCTTTACTACTAAAACTGAACAGTACATTTTACATGTTGTATTTACTACTGAAACTGAGAAGTCCAATTTTGCATGATTTCTTTACTACTAAAACTGAACAGTCCATTTTACATGTTTTCCTTACTACTAAAACTGAACAGTCCATTTGTACATGTTTTCTTTACTACTAAAACTGAACAGTCCATTTTACATGTTTTGGTTACTACTAAAACTGAACAGTCCATTTTACATGTTTTTTACTACTAAAACTGAACAGTCCATTTTACATGTTTTCTTTACTACTAAAACTGAACAGTCCATTTGTACATGTTTTCTTTACTACTAAAACTGAACAGTACATTTTACATGTTTTCTTTTCTACTAAAACTGAACAGTACATTTTTACATGTTTTATTTACTACTGAAACTGAGAAGTCCATTTTTTGCATGCTATCTTTACTACTAAAACTGAACAGTACATTTTTACATGTTTTATTTACTACTGAAACTGAGAAGTCCATTTTTTCATGCTATCTTTACTACTAAAACTGAACAGTCCATTTTTACATGTTTTCTTTACTACTAAAACTGAACAATCCATTTTTTTTACTACTAAAACTGCATAGTCCATTTTTACATGTTTTCTTTACTACTAAAACTGAACAGTCCATTTTTACATGTTTTATTTACTACTAAAACTGAACAGTCCATTTGTACATGTTTTCTTTACTACTAAAACTGAACAGTCCATTTGTACATGTTTTCTTTACTACTAAAACTGAACAGTCCATTTTTACATGTTTTCTTTACTACTAAAACTGAACAGTCCATTTTTACATGTTTTCTTTAGTACTAAAACTGAACAGTACATTTTTTACATGTATTTCTTCTATTAAAACTGAACAGTCCATTTGTACATGTCTTCTTTACTACTAAAACTGAACAGTACATTTTTACATGTTGTATTTACTACTGAAACTGAGAAGTCCAATTTTTGCATGATTTCTTTACTATTAAAACTAAACAGTCCATTTTTACATGTTTTCTTTACTACTAAAACTGAACAGTCCATTTGTACATGTTTTCTTTACTATTAAAACTGAACAGTCCATTTTTACATGTTTTGGTTGCTACTAAAACTGAACAGTCCATTTTTACATGTTTTCTTTACTACTAAAACTGAACAGTCCATTTTTACATGTTTTCTTTAGTACTAAAACTGAACAGTCCATTTTACATGTTTTCTTTACTACTGAAACTGAACAGTACATTTTACATGTTTTCTTTTCTACTAAAACTGAACAGTCCATTTTTACATGTTTTATTTACTACTGAAACTGAGAAGTCCATTTTTTGCATGCTATCTTTACTACTAAAACTGAACAGTCCATTTTTACATGTTTTCTTTACTACTAAAACTGAACAATCCATTTTTTTTACTTCTTAAACTGAATAGTCCATTTTTACATGTTTTCTTTACTATTAAAACTAAACAGTCCATTTTTACATGTTTTCTTTACGACTAAAACTGAACAGTCCATTTGTACATGTTTTCTTTACTATTAAAACTGAACAGTCCATTTTACATGTTTTCTTTACTACTAAAACTGAACAGTCCATTTTACATGTTTTCTTTACTACTGAAACTGAACAGTCCATTTTTACATGTTTTCTTTACTACTAAAACTGAACAGTCCATTTTTTACATGTATTTCTTCTACTAAAACTGAACAGTCCATTTGTACATGTCTTCTTTACTACTAAAACTGAACAGTACATTTTTACATGTTGTATTTACTACTGAAACTGAGAAGTCCAATTTTTGCATGATTTCTTTACTATTAAAACTAAACAGTCCATTTTTACATGTTTTCTTTACTACTAAAACTGAACAGTCCATTTGTACATGTTTTCTTTACTACTAAAACTGAACAGTCCATTTTTACATGTTTTGGTTGCTACTAAAACTGAACAGTCCATTTTTACATGTTTTTTTTACTACTAAAACTGAACAGTCCATTTTTACATGTTTTCTTTACTACTAAAACTGAACAGTCCATTTGTACATGTTTTCTTTACTACTAAAACTGAACAGTCCATTTTTACATGTTTTCTTTACTACTAAAACTGAACAGTCCATTTTTACATGTTTTCTTTACTACTAAAACTGAACAGTCCATTTTTACATGTTTTCTTTAGTACTAAAACTGAACAGTCCATTTTTACATGTTTTCTTTACTACTGAAACTGAACAGTACATTTTTACATGTTTTCTTTTCTACTAAAACTGAACAGTACATTTTTACATGTTTTATTTACTACTGAAACTGAGAAGTCCATTTTTTGCATGCCATCTTTACTACTAAAACTGAACAGTCCATTTTTACATGTTTTCTTTACTACTAAAACTGAACAATCCATTTTTTTACTACCAAAACTGAATAGTCCATTTTTACATGTTTTCTTTACTACTAAAACTGAACAGTCCATTTTTACATGTTTTCTTTACTACTAAAACTGAACAGTCCATTTGTACATGTTTTCTTTACTACTAAAACTGAACAGTCCATTTTTACATGTTTTCTTTACTACTAAAACTGAACAGTCCATTTTTACATGTTTTCTTTACTACTAAAACTGAACATTCCATTTTTACATGTTTTCTTTAGTACTAAAACTGAACAGTCCATTTTTACATGTATTTCTTCTACTAAAACTGAACAGTCCATTTTTACATGTTTTCTTTACTACTAAAACTGAACAGTCCATTTTTACATGTTTTCTTTACAACTAAAACTGAACAGTCCATTTATACATGTTTTCTTTACTACTAAAACTGAACAGTCCATTTTTACATGTTTTCTTTACTACTAAAACTGAACAGTATATTTTTACATGTTTTATTTACTAATGAAACTGAGAAGTCCATTTTTTGCATGCTTTCTTTACTACTAAAACTGAACAGTCCATTTTTACATGTTTTCCTTACTACTAAAACTGAACAGTCCATTTTTTGCATGTTTTCTTTACTACTAAAACTGAACAGTCCATTTTTTACATGTTTTTTCTACTAAAACTGAACAGTCCATTTTTACATGTTTTCTTTACTACTAAAACTGAATAGTCCATTTTTACATGTTTTCTTTACTACTAAAACTGAACAGTCCATTTTTACATGTTTACTTTACTACTAAAACTGAACAGTCCATTTTTACATGTATTTCTTCTACTAAAACTGAACAGTCCATTTTTACATGTTTTCTTTACTACTAAAACTGAACAGTACATTTTTACATGTTGTATTTACTACTGAAATTGAGAAGTCCAATTTTTGCATGATTTCTTTACTACTAAAACTGAACAGTCCATTTTTACATGTTTTCTTTACTACTAAAACTGAACAGTCCATTTGTACATGTTTTCTTTACTATTAAAACTGAACAGTCCATTTTTACATGTTTTGGTTACTACTAAAACTGAACAGTCCATTTTTACATGTTTTTTTTACTACTAAAACTGAACAGTCCATTTTTACATGTTTTCTTTACTACTAAAACTGAACAGTCCATTTGTACATGTTTTCTTTACTACTAAAACTGAACAGTACATTTTTACATGTTTTCTTTTCTACTAAAACTGAACAGTACATTTTTACATGTTTTATTTACTACTGAAACTGAGAAGTCCATTTTTTGCATGCTATCTTTACTACTAAAACTGAACAGTCCATTTTTACATGTTATCTTTACTACTAAAACTGAACAATCCATTTTTTACTACTAAAACTGAATAGTCCATTGTTACATGTTTTCTTTACTACTAAAACTGAACAGTCCATTTTTACATGTTTTCTTTACTACTAAAACTGAACAGTCCATTTGTTCATGTTTTCTTTACTACTAAAACTGAACAGTCCATTTTTACATGTTTTCTTTACTACTAAAACTGAACAGTCCATTTTACATGTTTTCTTTACTACTAAAACTGAACAGTACATTTTTATATGTTTTCTTTACTACTAAAACTGAGAAGTCCATTTTTTGCATGCTTTCTTTACTACTAAAACTGAACAGTCCATTTTTACATGTTTTATTTACTACTGAAACGGAGAAGTCCATTTTTTGCATGCTTTCTTTACTACTATAACTGAACAGTCCATTTTTACATGTTTTTTTTACTACTAAAACTGAACAGTCCATTTTTACATGTTTTCTTTACTACTAAAACTGAACAGTCCATTTTTACATGTTTTCTTTAGTACTAAAACTGAACAGTCCATTTTTTACATGTATTTCTTCTACTAAAACTGAACAGTCCATTTGTACATGTTTTCTTTACTACTAAAACTGAACAGTCCATTTGTACATGTTTTCTTTATTACTAAAACTGAACAGTCCATTTTTTGCATGTTTTCTTTATTACTAAAACTGAACAGTCCATTTTGTGTATGTCACTATTTTCATTGGATATCAATGCTTAGTTGAATGAAAATATGTTTTAAAGATTATAAAAGCACTTTAAAAAATCAGTAGTATATTGATATGCTTACATTCAACTAACCCATAGAACTGAACAATTAATCATCACAATTCGATTATTTCGGCAGTCACTTTTCTTACAAGGTCTGCTTACAAATATGTATTAATAAAGCTGTAAAAATGAACGCTATATTTAATTACCTTACACAGCTAAATGAAGATAAAGTCACCAGTTCTTAACACCTTGGAATGGAAGGTGAACTTACTGTAACCTGTATGCAATTAATGGTATCTTCCAAGCCATTGAATGGGCTGCAACCGAGATATGTGAAACCACGTGGCGACATGATTAACGCATATTTATTTAGTTGAAAACGAATTATTTACGATTTGAAAATGCAATGCAGCCACGGATAGTTTCGTTTTAACGCTGTAGAATTTTCTCACAGTCGTTTCCAGCGCGGCAGGTAGCTTTATAGATGAATAATTTAGTCACAGTCCTTGTCTAGAAAGAGTATTAGTTAACCTCTTAACCGAGGGATCAGAACTGGACACTCGGTTATGAGCGAACTCAACTCAAAATTATCTTTTCACGTTGTTTTAAAAGACATCCGAAGCCATTCTCCAATTGGAAATGAATCCAAACTGATATGAAAATCAGCATATCTTGTGATACCACTGATAATATAATAAATAAGGATCTGAAGTTATCGAATCACAAATTGAAATCAAAGTCTGTTTTCATGAAAAATATAGTAAAAAAAATTAAAACCACAGTTATCCTGTTTGTTCAGTCAGACCCCAAAGAACTTGGACACAATACGGTCTGTTTAGATGTGCTCTTAGAAGCTGGCTTCCACACACCCATTTTGAGATGGACTTCGTTGTCCTTCGGAAAAACCTGTTGTAACAGAAATTCTGGTATCTAAGAACAACACACAGTCATGCTCTTCAGAATAAACACAATCAATGATAAAGGAAACAGCGCGGGACTTGAATATTGGTATGACAAAGCACATTTAACTCTTGTTAGTTGTTTTTAAGCATATTTCAATTTATGTATCATAAGCGTAAAATAAACAGTTTCCACTTTGATGAAGTTTAGCGACACGAAGGTAATTTAGAAATATGTTACAACGCAATCGTTTAAACTCGAATTTACAAAACTGTTCTCAAAACTTTCGAGTGGTGCTACTTGGAGAGAAAATTTGGTTCTCTTATTTTGTTTCAGTTTCCTGAATATAACTGAGAAAAAAACGAGTTGTCTCAGGTGATAGTGCAAAATTTAATTCTGCAAAAATTCTGTTAAATAAATATTTTTATCCATAAATAATTTTTAAGGAAATAAATACGATTTTTTAAACCCAACAGATTAAAAGTTTCATGAACATAAACAAAAATTTCTCAACGAGTACTTGTTGTTTGAAGTAAATCTCAAAGCTATACAATACGTACTCTTCCAACAACGGGTATCAAACTTTCTAGCGTTGAAAGTCCACAGATATGCCGCTGTGCCACTGGGAGGGGTAAATCTAACTCAAGGAAAGGAGCTCTCGAGATTTTCTGTGATTACAACAAGAGGCAAAAAAATAATTATTGAAGACGAAATGAGAACCAAAGGTAGAAGTGAGCTCGACATGGTTTGTGGATTGAAGTGTCCCACTGTTGAACATACTGTGTATGTACTGAGGTTATGCTGTAAAAATAATAAACGTAACTCTTACATAATAAACTCTTACATCTATCCATCTTTACTAAACGTCTTCATGTAACTCTTATATCCATCTATTGTTACTAAATATCTTCATGTAACTCTTATATCCATCTATTGTTACTAAATATCTTCATGTAACTCTTATATCCATCTATCGTTACTAAATATCTTCATGTAACTCTTATATCCATCTATAGTTACTAAATATCTTCATGTAACTCTTATATCCATTTATAGTTACTAAATATCTTCATGTAAATCTTATATTCATGTATAGTTACTAAATATCTCCATGTAATTCTTATATCCATCTATGGTTACTAAATATCTTCATGTAACTCTTATATCCATCTATAGTTACTAAATATCTTCATGTAACTCATATATCCATCTATAGTTACTAAACGTCTTCATGTAACTCTTATATCCATCTATAGTTACTAAGTATCTTCATGTAACTCTTATATCCATCTATCGTTACTAAATATCTTCATGTAACTCTTATATCCATCTATCGTTACTAAATATCTTCATGTAACTCTTATATCCATCTATCGTTACTAAATATCTTCATGTAACTCTTATATCCATCTATAGTTACTAAATATCTTCATGTAACTCATATATCCATCTATCGTTACTAAGTATATTCATGTAACTCTTATATCCATCTATAGTTACTAAGTATCTTCATGTAACTCTTATATCCATCTATCGTTACTAAGTATCTTCATGTAACTCTTATATCCATCTATAGTTACTAAATATCTTCATGTAACTCATATATCCATCTATAGTTACTAAATATCTTCATGTAACTCATATATCCATCTATAGTTACTAAGTATCTTCATGTAACTCTTATATCCATCTATACTTACTAAATATCTTCATTTAACTCTTATATCCATCTATAGTTACTAAATATCTTCATGTAACTCTTATATCCATCTATCGTTACTAAGTATCTTCATGTAACTCATATATCCATCTATAGTTACTAAATATCTTCATGTAACTCATATATCAATCTATAGTTACTAAGTATCTTCATGTAACTCTTATATCCATCTATAGTTACTAAATATCTTCATGTAACTCTTATATCCATCTGTAGTTACTAAGTATCTTCATGTAAGTCTTATATCCATCTATAGTTACTAAATATCTTCATGTAACTCTTGTATCCATCTATCGTTACTAAATATCTTCATGTAACTCTTATATCCATCCATCTTTACTAAGTATCTTCATGTAACTCTTACATCCATCTATCTTTATTAAGTGAAGAAAACATAGATATAAATAAGTTAAAACATAAAAGCTTAAACCTAATAAAATGAAATAAAAAAGAAACATTTCTACTATGTAAACATGATGTGCAGAACAATTTGCAGGGAAAGCAATCACTTTCAACATCACTGTAGGTCTCTAGAGTTCTGTGAAAAACAAAAACAAAACACAACGCAATAGAAACCTCTTCCCTGTGCCCAAGATGGGAACTGGTCTACAGAAAACACGACATTACTAGTTTCTGTTTCGATACATAGATAAAGGAAGAAAGCACTAATTCAATATTAGTTACTAAATGAGATGTTACAAGAGTACAACCGCTGTTGCTGAAATTTGATTCACTTTTTGTATTTAGAAAGAGGAATGGTCGATCGAGGCAGCTCTACCAAAACCGGTACTTTTATTACCAAAGTTACTTCGTTCGTAATGTAAAGGGGACAAAGAGAACGTTAGCCAGACTTTGCTCTTGAGTGAGGTAAAGGATGTTACATTTACACTGGATCTACTAAACCCCAATCTCTCTACATGAACCTAGTTGATAATGTCCCTAACGTCTACCTTCTTACTTTACGTCTAATTGACTCTGTATGTCTTTGTTGTATTATGGTGATTGTAACGTGAATCTACCAGACGTGTAAGTAAGGTTAATATTAATTTTGTGATATACAAGAGACATTGTTCACTTAAAGACGAGAGACCTCTTGTGTGCGTAAGTTAGAGAGTTGTCATCACCTTTCTAATCTATATTATAGGAACAATCGTAAAAACATGCTTGGCTGTCCAAACACGTTGTTTGACTGAAAATTGAAACATGGACAGTAAAAATACTTGACAGAAATATGATAAATAGCGCACAGAACAAACTTTTTAAACACCACCTATCTGTTTTAGGGTAATAAAAATATATGGCATTTTTCATTGCACTGTGTAAGTGTTCTCAGTGTGCCAGCGATAAACATACGGACCTATAACGCTAAAATAATCAAGGATTCGCGCTTCCCAGATAAACAGTTGTTAAACAATATTCATTAATAATTAAAATAGAAATTACTGCATAAAACTCTGGCGAAATATGTATTTTACATACGTAAACAATCATTAGTCATACGTCATGAACAGGGAGGCTTTATCCAATTTCAAGGATAAAGTTTATTCCCCATACTGTCAGCTTAAGTGTTTTTAGTTTCCCTGCTTTATAGATGCTTGCTTAAAAAAGTTTTTAATTTTTAACTAATATAACGTACATTCGTGACTACTGGAAGAAAGAAATAACCAAATTGTTTTTATAACACAAGAGTTCCACTATCTCTGACTGAACAATTTTGTTCATAAATAAACTAAAATTTGTGATAATCATACCCTTGGACCTTTTATTGTTATAAATAATTTGATGGATTCTCGATCCATAAATAAGTTACACTAAACATCATATCGTATTCTTGTGATTCATTGTTAATTTCCATATATCACAATTAAATATCTGGCAATTGTTTGAAATTTACTACCAAAGGATAAGCTAAACAATTCTATTGTGTCATCCAACAGCAGCAATAAACCATTACACAGGACTGTGAACAAACGAGATATAGATTCTACACATTATTTCTTATAACACTAAACCCTTACACATTACTGTGAAGAAACGAGATAAAAATTCTACACATTATTTCTTATAACAGTAAACCCTCACACATTACTGTAAAGAAACGAGATATAGATTGTACACTTTACTTCTTATAACACTAAACCATCACACATTACTGTTAACAAACGAGATATAGATTCTACACATTATTTCTTACAACAGTAAACCATCACACATTACTGTGAACAAAAAGATATAGATTCTACATATTACTTCTTCAACAGTAAACCAATACACATTACTGTGAACAAACGAGATATAGATTTTACACATTACTTCTTATAACAGTAAACCAATACACACGACTGTGAACAAATGATATATGGATTCTACACATCACTTCTTACAACAATAATCATTACATATTACTATGAACAAACGATATATGGATTCTACACATTACTTCTTACAACAATAATCATTACATATTACTACGAACAAACGATATATGGATTCTACACATTATTTCTTACAATAATAAATCATAACACACGACTGTGAAGAAACGAGCTATGGATTCTACAAATTACTTCCTACAACAATAAACCATAACAAACTGCTGTAAACAAATGATATGTGGAAAATACACATTACTTCTTACAACAATAAACCATTACACATTGCTGTAAACGAACGAGATATGGATCCTACATTACTTCTTACAACAATAATCATTACATATTACTATGAACAAACGATATATGGATTCTACACATTACTTCTTACAACAATAATCATTACATATTACTACGAACAAACGATATATGGATTCTACACATTATTTCTTACAATAATAAATCATAACACACGACTGTGAAGAAACGAGCTATGGATTCTACAAATTACTTCCTACAACAATAAACCATAACAAACTGCTGTAAACAAATGATATATGGAAAATACACATTACTTCTTACAACAATAAACCATTACACACTGCTGTAAACGAACGAGACATGGATTCTACACATTACTTTTTACAACAGTGTTCGCAACTTTCCATTAAGTTAAACATTTTTCTGGAAATCCTGTCCCTCAAGAACAATCTTGAAAAAGAGCAAAGTAAATATTTTGTTTGTTTGTTTAGGATATTCGCACAAAGCAACAAAATGCAAAACATATACCATCGAATTTTCGGTTGTCATTAGATCATGCCGGCTCACAAATCAAACAGTCACTTCCCTCCTTCCATTAGCTCAGGGTAAGGTCTATAATGCTAAAACTGGGCTTAAATATTTGTGGCAAGCACTTTATATATTTGTACTTAGCAAAAAAGACACACACAAAAGAGACATAATCAACCCCGTGTAGCAGCAGAGTACACTTTGCACGTATTATGTTTTATATCTATTTACTGACCACAAAGTAGCCTACACAACACTTTTTTATGGACATGTGTACATTACGAAGGTCAGCAGGTGCTTGTTAAGTGCTTTAGATACAACTTTGTGAACACTTGAAGAATTGGTTCTTCTTTCGCCATTGAAGCAAAAGATTTGGTGAGTGAAATTTTAAATAGATTCTGAGTTTCCACAGGATCTAAACAATCATTTTATTAGACAACGTTTCTCTAATTCTCAAATACAGCTGTAAAGAAAGGAATGTGTTATGATGGTGCGTCGTGAAAGTGCATTGGAAGTTCGTCAAACATTTTATCAATTGGATTTTATTTGTTAAAGCCTTAGTTTGTGTAAGAAATTCCTCGCCTCGTGACTTATCAGTTTCTTAAAATATTAGATTTTGTAATTTGCTTCTGACAAATATCCGTCTAGAATGATCAGGTTTTTCTTTCAATGATAGATAAAAACATGAGTAAGTTTTTCAAAATCCTTATGAAATAAAATACTGGCGCAATTTTTCCATCTTCTTAGGAAAACTTTAAAAGGTCAAAAAATATTGTATCCTTCCTGTATTCGTACTGGATCTTAACAGTTAAAAAAAAACATTAAAAAAATCCAATAAACCAAGTATTCAAAAACCGGAACGGATCAAGGAATAGATATTTAGTGAATTACCAGTTTGACTTTCTATTCTGTAATGTCACTCAAGCTCATAACTATTCAACAAAATTCGCTCAGTTACAGCAAGAGACATGGTAATTTTCCTACTTTATTATCACTTTCTAATGGGTTTATTTTCATGTGCGGAGTCACGTTAATTAACGTGTTTGGACGAAAAAAACAGACAATAAGGTATCATGTCTAAACACATTTTTTAAAGTAAAAGATGTATTTAATTTATCTGGCAAAAGAAACATCAGTGTTTGTTTGTTTTTGAATTTCGCGCAAAGCTACACGAGGGCTATCTGTGCTAGCCGTCCCTAATTTTGCAGTGTAAGACTAGAAGAAAGGCAGCTAGTCATCACCATCCATCGCCAACTCTTGGGCTACTCTTTTACCAACGAATAATGGGATTGACCGTCACATTATAACGCCCCCACGGCTAAAAGGACGAACGTGTTTGGTGCGACCGGGATGCGAACCCGCGACCCTCGGATTACGAGTCGAACGCCTTAACCCACCTGGCCATGGTGGGCCATGAAACAAGCGTGAGTTATATCAGTTTTGCGTCACTTATTAGCCACACATATCCAGCTTTTCCTCGTGTCACTTATTAGCCACACATATCCAGCCTTTTTTTAATTTTGTTCTTGTCTTTCTTGTTTTCTAGTTGCCCCCCAGTGGCACAGCGGTATGTCTGCAGACTTACAACGCTACAAACCGAGTTTCGTTACCCGTGGTGGGCAGAGCACAGATAGCCCATTATGTAGCTTTGCGCTTAATTCAAAACAACAACAATCTTTTGTAGTTTAAACTAAACATGAACTTACACACTTACCTACCGTTATTACTTCATGAAATTACTCAATTTATCTCATTGCATATGTTACTACATCGGTTTTTCTTGTAATTTTCATTTCTCCATTGGTCTTTCTTAAAACGATACATAATCTGGACTTCACAAAATTACCTTTCTGTCCTATTTCCTTCAAGTTAATTGAAGGAAATTGTTCCACGGAAAATAAATATCTTGCAGTTTGTTTTTGCCATACATTGTTGAGACTTACGTAATTAAAGTTAATCGTACCAATCATGGATTAATCGAATCGTAACTACTAACAAATAACCAGTTTATTTTGTTAATGTTTGAAGTTAAGCACAAAGCTACACTGTGAGCTATCTATGCTCTGCCCTACATGAATATCGGTTTCTAGCATTGTAAGTCCGGTGACATAACGCTGTTCCCCTACACACACTGGGCCAGGAGAAAATACCTGGAATGTAGAAATGAGGCGTGTCATAACACAGATGAAAAAAATCGACCAGGTTTACCAAGAGTCGTTGTCACAAAGAGGTTTCTTTGTCATTGCCGGGAAAAGTTCAAATGATTCGCCTGATTATTTTAATATATTGTTGGAAGGAGAGAAACAAAAATAAAAAGTAGAAACGTATAATATCAGTAGGTTCCCATCCTACCTGTTTGAAACGTATCGCGGAGTTCTTGCTTACGATATGGAATGTTCTCGAATCATTACTATAATTTTATTTATTTGAAAACGGCTGGTATGGGTAGAGAAAGAACGAATAGAGGAGCGAACGGTCATCGTCTGGTTCACTATAATTTTGTTTTCTATTGTGTAACTCAAAAATTGAGATACGTCCACGTAACTGCCAGAGTAACACTACTTGGTAACATGGTTGGACAGCAATAACTTTGAAAGAATAATCAATGTTAACAACCAGTAGGATACAAAAGGTGCAGTCACGCATACTCGAATATTTCCTTTTGTTGTTTTACATAAATAATGTACGTTAGAGTACGGGTGAGATTACTGTAAAAGATGACGGATTGCTAATACGTAGGTGTTTCCTTTTAGCATTGAACATAATGCAATAATTCGCATAGGTGCATTGCAATTGCACCCCATTTGTTAACTTCTGGAATAAATTAACAAATCAACCATGGAAACTGCAGAAGGTATATACATTTCTGGATGCTTTGAATTGCTTTTGTTTTGAATTCCGCGTAAAGCTACTCGAGGGCTATCTGCGCTAGCCGTCCCTAATTTAGCAGTGTAAGACTAGAGGGAAGATAGCTAGTCATCACCACCCACCGCCAACTCTTGGCCTACTCTTTTACCAACGAATAGTGGGATTTGCCGTCACATTAAAACGCCCCCACGGCTGGGAGAGCGAGCATGTTTGGTGCGACCGAGATTCGAACCCGCGACCCTCGGATTACGAGTCGAACGCCTTAACACGCTTGGCCATGCCGGGCCCCAAGATTCTAGGCTCAGTACTAATTAGATCGATGTATGGAGATGTAATTAAATGTTTAGTAATTTGTTTTATATAGATTATGATGGATATGTTTATTAAAAGCTTTCTGATGAAAGGATCTTTTCTATAGAACATATGGTTTATATGAACAGACTGAATGGTTATCAGAATAAGAGAAACAAAATCCCTGGGAAATTAAAGTTTTTAGGTACTTCTGAAGTTCATGTTTGTGGTCATGAGCAGTCAAATGAACATGGCATTTCGTTCGTTAGAGTCCCCCGCTGGTACAGCAGTAAGTCTATGAATTTACAACGCTAAAATTAGAGGTTCGATTCCTCTCGGTGGACTCAGCAGATAGCCTGATTTGGCTTTGCTATAACAAGACATACAAAGACATGCTTTCGTTATGAATATTCGAATGCACCTGAGACATTCACGAACGTAACCAGTTTGGAAACAAAGTTCATATTCAGCCAATAAAAAAAACGAGAACTTATTTCTAGAACTGTTTCAATGTACCTACTTGATTCAAAATTGAATATAGCGTGTTAAATGCAATCTAGTACGCAAGACTGCATTTGTACAAACGCTAGACAAACCTTTCTTTAAAAACTAGGATGTAGGAAACTTTGGAGATGTTAACAGTTTAGAAAGTAAAATGCTTGTTTGAGAATTTCGTCCAAAGCTACACGAGAGGTATCTGGCCTAGTCATCGCCTCCCACCGCCAACTCGTGGGCTACTCTTTTACCAGTGAATAGTGGGATTGACCGTAACATAATAATGCCCCCGCGGCTGAAAGGGCGAGTATATTTAGCGTGGGGGGGATTCGATCCCTCGACACTCAGACTGCGAGTCAAACGCCCTAACCACCTGATCCTGCCGAGACAGAAAATAAATTGAATTGGAAATCTCAGTCTTAACAAAGCCCAGGCTAAATAGACCTCACGAGTTCAGTAAAGTTGTGCTAAAGTTTCAACCACTGACCAGAGACAGTTCAACCATTCAACATCACCAATCATCTCAAAAGATACTTATCTTTTAACGAGGATCACAGATGGCTATCATTTTTTCTAATATGTCCACAGGTGAAATAGAAAAGTAAAAAAATAAATAAAAGATTCAACAGCTGTTTACTGGAAGTAGAACAAAGGGCCATAGTGATCTGGTATAACTAGAGTTATAACCTCTTCAGAACTGTAACTGATAAAGAATTAGATATAAAACAGCGACATAAAAACGACGTTTACAAGTTTCTCTCAGAGCAGACGAAGACCGAGCTGTAAGAATGGTTTGTAACAGTTGTTGTTGTTTTAAATTAAGCACAAAGCTACACAATGAGCTATCTGTGCTCTGCCCACCACGGGTATTGAAACCCGATTTTTAGCGTTGTAAGTCCACAGACATACCGCTGAGCCACTGGGGGGCGGTTTGTAACATACAGCAAGAGTGGAATGTGCCATCTTTTTGGATGACTCTCATCTCTACATAACTTTCTTCAAAAGTATTAGAGATGTATTATCGTCTTACAAGTAACAAAACAATGAAAAACGACAGCACATGTCGTAAAGGATTTCCCAATGGATTTGTGAAGGTTACAAGCTACGGCAATTTAAAGATTCATAATCGAGAAAAATGCAACATGAACTCTGTGCATTATGCTGTTAACGTAAGAACACATTATACAATGAGTAAATACCATTTTTTTGTACGGACTAGATGCTCTACGTGTCAACCGTGTATAAGGAATGACACCAGTGACAGAATCAACGTGTCTTTACCATTAGTTGTATTAGAACAAAGCCACTTTGGGCTATTTACTGTGTTTACCGCGGAGAATCGAACCACGGATTTTAGCGTTCTGAGTTCGTAAACTTATGGCTGACCTGTTACAGTGTAGTTTACAGTTAAAGTTTTCCCTTCTTTAAAGTATTACCTTGTTTTAAAATGGTTTTACAGCTACCAAAACGTTTTGTTACGATTCACAACTTTTACAGTAAGTAAAACGTTTCGATCACCGGTGCGATGATAATTAGGTACACAAGTTTTTACACTAAAGAAGGTGCGATGATAATTAGGTACACAAGTTTTTACACTAAAGAAGGTGCGATGATAATTAGGTACACAAGTTTTTACACTAAAGAAGGTGCGATGATAATTAGGTACACAAGTTTTTACACTAAAGAAGGTGCGATGATAATTAGGTACACAAGTTTTTACACTAAAGAAGGTGAGATGATAATTAGGTACACAAGTTTTTACACTAAAGAAGGTGCGATGATAATTAGGTACACAAGTTTTTACACTAAAGAACGTTTTTGTACTCGATAAGATCGCAAATTTCAAAACGTTTGACACTTTGCTAAATTAAAGAGGTTGTGTGGTTTGTTTGTTTGTTTGTTTTGGAATTTCGCACAAAGCTTCTCGAGGGTTATCTGCGCTAGCCGTCCCTAATTTAGCAGTGTAAGACTAGAGGGAAGGCAGCTAGTCATCACCACCCACCGCCAACTCTTGGGCTACTCTTTTACCAACGAATAGTGGGATTGAACCGTCACTTTATAACGCCCCCACGGCTGAAAGGGCGAGCATGTTCGGCGCGACCGGAATGCGAACCCGCGACCCTCAGATTACGAGTCGCACGCCTTAACACGCTTGGCCATGCCGGGCCAGGTTATGTGGAACATTGGAAATAGTAGTTGTCGTTGGATGGTCATTCATCAGTTATTTTCCATGTTTTTCCACCTCACGATCAACAGAAACATCACTCAGAAACGTTTCAAGATCGTTTCAAATCTTATTTCCTCTAACGTTTCTGAAGGACATATTTGTACTTGATACCTGTTCTAAATCTAATTTCACTTACTTTAAAAGTGGTAAATTATAATAAAATATGCTTCACGGTAAATAAACTCTGAATAAAGATACTGAAAACCTTGTTTGTATTTTTTTTTTCTTTAAGGATGGAACGGAACAATTCTATAATATGTGATAAACTTGTATGTCTGAAATTTTATTGTTTTTCTAGGGTTACACAATTTTTAGCTCACATATAATTCAGGTTCTGGTTTCGATTTTGGATTGTGGCACATAATGAAACGTTTTTCACAGAAACAGAATTAAATAGTAGATATTAACTTTATTTTTATTTTAAAGACAAACGTACGCTACACACAGTTTCAAGTGATAACTCAACTGTAGACATGTATCAGATAACAGTTAATTTATGCTTGTACGTTTTTACTTGTCATACAGTTTTAACTTAATAAAATATTTAACATATAAAGCCGTTTAATATAATATGTGTCTTCTAAAAATGTGCAAGTTATGTATATAGAATAAATATGTAACAAAGCTGTGTATTATTATTACCAGTGCTGCAACTATATCCTTTTACCCTTATATTCATTTTTAATAAAATGTATCTCAGTAGATATTATTCGTACGTGTCAAAATAACATTTACCTCGAGTGTTTGTTTGTTTGTTTTGAATTTCGCGCAAAGCTACTCGAGGGCTATCTGCGCTAGCCGTCCCTAATTTAGCAGTGTAAGAACTAGAGGGAAGGCAGCTAGTCTTCACCACCTACCGCCAACTCTTGGGCTACTCTTTTACCAACAAATAGTAGGATGGACCGTCCTTTATTACGCCCCACGGCTCAAAAGGCGAGTATGTTTGGTGCAACAGGGATTCGAACCCGCAACCCTGGGATTAGAAGTCGAACGCCTTAACCTACCTGGCCATGCCGGGCCAACTTCGATTGCATAATGAAACGTACAAAATTTCAATAAGTGTTATCTTGAAGATGGGGCTTGATATGGTCAGGTGGTTAGGAGATATACAAAGCCGTCTTCCCTCATCCATTTCTCGAAACATTTGACAGTTTGTTAACGAGGTGGTGTGGAACATGATCAGTGATGTGTGGAACATGGATAATAGCAGCTACCACTGGATGATCATTCATTGATCATCGATAATAGCAGCTATCACTGTATGATCATTCATGGATCATGAATAATAGCAGCTATCACTGGATGATCATTCATGGATCATGAATAATAGCAGCTATCACTGGATGGTCATTCATGGGTCATGAATAATAGCAGCTATCACTGGATGATCATTCATGGATCATGGATAATAGCAGCTATCACTGGATGATCATTCATGGATCATGAATAATAGCAGATATCACTGGATGATAATTCATGGATCATGAATAATAGCAGATATCACTGGATGATAATTCATGGATCATGAATAATAGCAGCTATCACTGGATGATAATTCATGGGTCATGAATAATAGCAGCTATCACTGGATGATCATTTATGGATCATGGATAATAGCAGCTAAGACTGGATGATCATTCATGGATCATGGATAATAGCAGCTATCACTGGATGATCACTCATGGATCATGGATAATAGCAGCTATCACTGGATGATCATTTATGAACTATTTTCCTTGTTTTTCCACGTCAGGATCTATAGAAACATCACTCAGAAACGTTTCAAAGTCCCTTCAAGTGTTACGGCCTCCAACGTTTCAGAAAGATAAGATTTTTAATTCTTTCAATGGAAATACTTTTAGAGGAAATGTCAGACAAGAAAGCTATCATTTAAATGATAAGAAGATTGTTTATCCTACACAGAGTGTTTGTTCTCAGGTTAATGTTTTACATCCAGTTACTAAAGTAGAGAAACCTCAGATATTAGAGGTATGTGATAATCCGTTCCACAGTTGCTTGATCTTCGTAGTAGGTAGCGATTTGAAAATCTTAATATCTATGAGGGAAGGTGTAGTGGTTTCGTGCAGGTGGAACGAAAAAAGTAGAAGAAAAGATGCGAATTTAACCCTAATGAACACTTGATTTATAAACGAAACAGCAAAAGAAAATACAAGTTAGTTGATCGTCAAAGAGATGGACTTTATATCGAATTAAGATAAATTAAAAAAAACATAAACGTTGTTAACATTTATAAAACAAGAAAGACAGTATCTATAAAGACTAAATCAAAATGAGCTTTATTAGAATGAAGATGGTCCAGGCATTCTCAGGAAGAATCGAGAGAAATACTATGACAGAAACAGGACTTCAATGGCGAATCATGACCGTTGTAAGCCAGAAGGCCAGACATGGCCAAGCGTGCGACTCGTAATATGAGGGTCGCGGGTTCGAATCCCGGTCGCACCAAATATGTTCGCCTTTTCAGCCGTGGGGGCGTTATAAAGTGACGGTCAATCCCACTATTCGTTGGTAAAAAAGTAGCCCAGGAGTTGACGGTGAGTGGTGATGATTAGCTGCCTTCCCTCTAGTCTTACATTGCACAATTACAGACGGATAGCGCAGATAGCCCTCGTGTAGTTTGGTGTGAAATTTAAACAAAAACAAACATAGCCTTCCTACATGTTTCAGTCGCAAAGAAGTCCCACTTTCACATAAAACAAATATACAGGGTGAGCCAAAATTTTTCTTCTCTATTTTAAAACCTAACAATTAAATAAAAAAGGAAATAGAATCATGATTTTTTTTACATTTTACTGCAAAACGCAAACAGTTTTTACTGTGATATTTTTTTTCATTCCAATGAGTTGTCTTATCCCGTAAAATGGAAACCGTGTAAAAAAAAGGCTCAATACGTCGTTTTGGTTACACAGTTCGAGTCAGTGACTGTGGTGCAGCGTAATGACGGACACCAATACATGAAATAAGTGTAGAGGGTATGTTAAGAATATAGTGCATCGCATTTCTATAGCAAACATCACAGAGCTAAAGATCAGGACAGTGTACGTCAGTGCACACGTAGAAGTTCACTGATATGGTAATAAAATATGTTTTAGTTAGGCTAGAAGATGTTGAAAACTGGATGGTTGTACCTCCTTAGTTAATTAATTAGTCAAATTTGTAATAAGAAAAATCATTTTGGACCATCCTGTATTGTCAGTGACTGGATCACGGCACTTAAAATCATAACTAAGGTCAAATGTCACACGACTTCGACTGTCGTTATTAGGTTCCAAAATTAGAACACTAGAAAAACTTATAAAATTTGAAAACTTTAATACATGCGAAAGAAGTGCGAGACATGCGGGTATTTGCAAACCGCGGGTATGCATTCACAACCCAAATATCTCTTGTCTTTCTCTATCAGTCGTTTAATAATTACAGTATTACATCACAGACACAATGACAAAACTTTTCACTTGAATAATTGGTAATAAAAATAACTACATGCTTTTGTGGTTCGTGTAAGATACAGATAAAGTAGTTGTTTTAATGATTATTTATAACTCTTTGGTGTACCAAGATTCTAGCTAGTGAGTTCACCATAACAACGCTCAATCTTAAGAATACTAGTAAAGCTTCCACCCGAACATTATAAAAACGCAATACCGTGTCAGAAGAATGAAAAGTAGGCCTAACAAAAACTAAGCCTATTCCGATTTCAATTGGATGGCATTATTTGCACCATAGCCAATTGGTAAAGAAATGTTTTCAAATATCAGTAAAAAAATAACTTCGTTTTATTATGTTGACTTGGTGTGGTACGCATTCCACGAGGAACTGCCATAAAAGATCAACGTAAAATATTTACGATGTCAACTTCTCCGCCGTAAAATTCCACGCTGAAGTCCAAGGTAGCACGTGTCATCGTTAAGCACTCCTTAAACAGCTAGCCATATATTTAGCAACCCCAGTAAACATTTACAGCTTTATTGCTACAACTCCAGACCAATCGTATAACAACGGTTATTTGAGCATACTTAATTTAATGGTTGTAATCAACGGACTCCAGAATAACAGTCTCCACTTCACCCTTCAGAGGTGGAAGGTGTATTTTGACACATTACTAACATTGCTTTTATTTACTGACCAGTGATAAGAGTTAGTAAACTATCTCCTGACATTTAAGTACAGGTAAAACAATTAGTGAAATATATTATTTGTTACAAAAGAAAATGTGATCCTGCTGAGCTAGATTTCTGTCAGATTTTGGTTTATTAAAATCTTTTGGCCCAGCATGGCCAAGCGTGTTAAGGCGTTCGAGGTTCGCGGGTTCGAATCCCGGTAGCACCAAACATGCTCGCTTTCCAAGCGGTGGGGGCGTTATAATGTTATGATCAATCCCACTGTTCGTTGGTAAAAGAGTAGCCCAAGAGTTAGCGGTGGGTGGAGATGACTAGCTGTCTTCCCTCTGGTCTTGCACTGCTAAATTAGGGACGGCTAGCGCAGATAGCCCTCGAGTAGCTTTGCGCGAAATTCAAAAACAAAAAAAAAAACACATTAAAATCCTTTAGTTGTCATACATTGGTGGGATGTAAGAATAAGGATTGGTCAAATGACCAGCTTCTCCCTGTGTCTCTCTTATTGTTATTTATACACCCAGAAGGGTGAGGTTTACTCTTTCTCCTTCCTTTGTATTTGTTTCAGCAACTGTCACGTACACGAGGGCCTGAGTTACTGTGGGTTACTCTGGCTTTTGCACTTACTAAGGCCTCTATCAGGTTAATGTCCTTGCACTATCTACATATACACTTGGTGCAAATGAATCATTTCTCTTTATAGTTCCATAATTATTTGCACTTTTATTAGATAGGTATCATCTATAAAACATTCACATAAATCCCTTTCAATGTTTAGTAATTTAGGCCTTAAAGTAATGTGGTGTCTAGTTTATAGGTGGCCTTTTTGTTCTATTTGAATATATATATATTTACTGGGGAAAGATGTTTAGGACTATCCTCATCACGTATGCAACATGTGTCTGGTTCGCTTTTCTCCAATTTTTGTCAAAATATTTTATTGTACTATGTAGGAGTCTATCTGCTGTTGTTTCTATGTGTGCGTATTTATACATGATGTTGTTCTGGGTACTTTATAAGCTCTTGTAAGTAGAGTATTTTAAATTGTTTATACTATGTTTTTGCTTACATTTATATCCATGCAGTAACTGCATAGTGAATTACGGGTCTAATGTAAGTTTTATATATTTTTATAATGTTATCTGATGTTGGTCTACTATTTTTACCATTTAAACTCTATTTTGAGTTTCGCGCAAAGCTGCACGAGGTCTTTCTACGCTAGCCGTCCCTAATTTAACAGTGTAAGATTAGAGGGAAAGTAGGTAGTCATCCCCAAGTCTTAGAATATTTTTTAACCCAACAAATAAGGAGATTGATCGTGACATTATAACGCCGCCACTGATGGAAGGGCGAATATGTTTGGTACAACGGCGATTCGAACACGTTAAATGTTAAAGATTACGAGTAGAGTGCTTTAACAACTTGGCCATACCAGACCGCCAAATTATTCTTACTTTCAATTTTTACGCCATAGGTTAGTTGCCTTAAATCTATAACCCTTAAATCTAATAAAATGTAACTTTAAACAAGTTACAAAATTTAGGCGGAGACTTAGACTGAATTTAAACAGCGTTAACTCCTAAATTATATATTATGCACACATTATAAGACCAGAGATGAGACAACTTTTTAAATTAGATTAATTAAAAGATGGCCCAATATTTGCGTTGAGCCTATTTAGAAATGAACAAGAATAAAGCTAAAAAAAAAAGAAAAAAATTACATCTGCGAACCCCCACCGCTAAACAGCAGTATTCCATTACCCTAGTTGGACAAAGTGCAGATAGCCCATTATGTGGCTTTGCGATAACAACATACGATATTCTATTATTAAATCTCCCTCTGTTGGTAGCTTTGTAATTATTTTTATTGGTGCTATTTTGAGTCACTAACATGTTTTTTATTCCTGTTCAAATAATTTTGTGAAACATATAAAGTTCAATTAGCTTTCTTTAAACGAATAAATAAAATTTATTTTAAAAGCAGTTTTTCTAACACATGTACTTCAATCCAAGTTCTACGTTGTAAAATGTCTCTCGAGTGGTTTGGTTTGTTTTGAATTACCCGCAAAGCTACTCGAGAGCTATCTGCGCTAGCCGTCCCTAATTTAGCAGTGTAAAACTAGAGGAAAGGCAGCTAGTTATCACCACTCACCGCCAACTCTTGGCTACTGTTTTACCAACGAATAGAGGGATTAACTGTAACATTATAACGCACCCACGGCTGAAAAGGCGAGAATATTTGACGGGGATTCGAACCCGCAACCCTCGGATTACGAGTCGAGAGCCTTTACCACCTGGCTGTGCCGAGGCCAAGACTAAACAAAAGGCAACGTATGAAACACCACCCACCGCCACCCCTTAGGCTACTTTTCTACCGAGTGAAATGACCGTCACTTTATAACACGCCATCTGTTAAAAAGGCCAGCAAATTCTGTTTTATTTTTTAATTTCGCTCAAAGCTACACGAGTGCTATCTGCGCTAACTGTCCCTAATTTAGCTGTGTAAGACTAGAGGGAAGGCAGCTAATCATCACCACCCACTGCCAACTCTTGGGCTACTCTTTTACCAACGAATAGTGGGATTGACCGTAACATTATACACCCCCACGGCTGGGAGGGCGAGCATGTTTAGCGCGACGCGGGCACGAACCCGCGACCCTCGGATTACGAGTCGAGTGCATTAACAATGCCGTCTCCCGAGTGACTCATTGGTAAAAATGAGGGTTTATAATGCTAAAACACGGATTTCGATACCGGTGATGGACTGAGCACCAATAGCTCATTGTGTCGTTTTGTGCATAACTTCAAACAAATTATCCATGAAATGTTTTGCAATTAGCAAAAACATTACTTTAAAAAAAAGAAACAAAGAGGAAAGCACACTCAAATGAGACAAGCTATATATATATAGGTTAAAAATAATTATGAAACATGTAATTGATGTATTCCTTTCATTTAAGGACTAGGACTTATGATAATTATGTGAATGTATTAATAAGATACGATGACCGGTCTCTCTTTTAAAAATAGTTTCTTCCCAGATTTTACAAATTAAAACATAAATCACACTAAACATGCTCGCCCTTTCAGCCGTGGGGGCGTTATAATGTGATGGTCAATTCCACTGTTCATTGGTTAAAGAGTAGCCCAAGAGTTGGCGGTGGGTGGTGATGATTAGTTGTCTTCCCTCTTGTCTTATACTGTTAAATTAGGGACGACTAGCGCAGATAGCCCTCGTGTAGCTTTGCGCGAAATTCAAAACAAACCAAAAACATAAATTATTATGGGATATTTTCCTCTCTTTCTCTTTCTGGTGTTAACGAACAAGACTTGTAAGACTTAATTAGAATAATTATCATTGTTTTTATTAATTGTTTCTAATATAAACAATCGCCAAATGCAGAGTCAATCAAGTTAATGTTCCTCTCACTATTTACTTAAGTAAAAAATCAACAAATTTCTACTTATTATCAGGATTCGTGTATGTGTGTTTTCTTATAGCAAAGCCATGTCGGGCTATTTACTGTGTTCCCCGAAGGGAATCTAACCCCTGCTTTTATCGTTTTAAATTAGTGAATGGGCTGTGGTGGGCTATCGGGTTTTAACTTTGTTCTTTCTTTTTCTTTTTTGCCCAATAGTAAGAAAGAACGAGTTTTCTTGTTATAGAGGAAATAAAAAAAACAACATGTTATGCTTAAATAGAATATTACAATTGAACTTAAGTGAAAGTGTATTTATTGGCTCCCAAAATTATATTAGGCAGCAAAAGCAAATGTTTATACACTAACAGCTTTATTACTTTACAACCAAGTTAATTCGTAACTCTCACGGTCTTACGAAAGTCCAAAAGGTCTCTATACTGGTTTTAAAAAATACAACAAAGACACGTTACTGTGAAGTTCCAGTATTCTGACTTCTGATGACATTAATAGTAACCTAATAGATTAATCAAAGCTTGAATTGGGTATCAGTATTGTTCTAGTAATGCTCCTGGCTACATGTGATCTCAAGTTTATTAACGACTCTAATAACTCGGTCTATAGTGATAGTTTCAGATACAACAACGCTTGCCTTAGAACCGTGACTAATTTTACTGTTCAAGCAATGGTTGCATACGATGTAGCATACCTAATATGATACTTTAATGGATTAATTCTGAACGGATGAACAATACATCCGATTAATTTCTCGCTAATTTTTCGAAGCCTAGAAACGCAGTAAAACTCATCAAGCATATTGTGATACTAAAGTGTTTTTAGATCCATTCATTGGAACTTAGTTATTCCTATCAACACGGTTGATAAACCAAACATTTCTCTGTGTGTGTGTTTGTGCTTAGTTGACGTTAAGCACAAAGCTACAGATTGGGCTATCAATGCTGTTCTAACCAAAGCTATCAAACCCCAATTTTTAGCGTCATAAGCACCTGTTACTACTATATAGTGCTGCTTTGTTTTTATGCATGGCTAACAATGGCAGATTCATTTACCCTACTTTTTGGTTTTGTATTAACGAATATATGTATACATATATATTTGATAGATGTTTCATTTTGCTATATAATATCTGGAAATACATCACAGCTTTGAGTTGTTTATTTAATAATTTCATTAGTGACTGAAACAAGAAATTAAAATAATTTTGAGCTAAAGTCGGTTTAATTCTAGTCATGGTTAAAACAGACGTTAAACGTGTTCTCTGTTCTTATTGAAACAAGTAGGTCCTAGTAATATTCTTACACAATTATCATTTTCCTTCATGATTCTAGGACTAAATTGGACACAATCCACTGCAAGATAGTGGAGATGTTGATAAATGGGGTCAGTGTTTCCACTTTGAATACAGGCTTCTTCTCTTCAGTATTAATAATATACTTATTTTAAGCCTCTGAATAGACGTTTATTGCAACAGAACTGCCTAGTTTCTTTCCTTCTTCTTCTTTAACGTCTATGGGAATTGAACAATGATTCACAAGGCGTTGATCATTTTCCGACCAATATTTAGATATTAAATGCAAGTCAAAGGGTTCTTGTATATGAAGATCAGACGTCAAAACCAGAGGAATTCACTCATTAAATTCACATCCATCATTTCTTCCACCACCAGTTGCAAGGTCTTTTTGGATAAGTCTCAAAAGATGAATTGGAAGTCTTGAAATCTAACAATAGCTCTTCCATCTCGCACATGCCTCCATCTGTTCTGCTGCCTTCTTGACTATCAAGAGTCCTCACTTATTTCCCGTCCTGATTGTATATACACCTATAACAGACTTTTAACTCTGATAGAAATTTAAACCTTTTCCGCATTAGCCTGGCAATATATCATTTGAACTGTATAAAATCCAATAAGAAATGATTTTTCATGTTTCTGTGGTTTTTCTGCTAGTTGTATTTGCAGAGGATTTTTCAGGTTTATGAAGTCAGATTGCTGTTTTCAGATTGGGAAATAATCCCAATATTTCTTTTGATTATATCTATTTCTTTGAACTGCTGTCAATATGAAACTATTAAGAGGATCATTAATGTTCATTCTATTTATTGTTTTGATAAACAACTACATTTCCAACACCTTATGTAATTTTTGCAAACAATGATCCCCCATGGACTACATGATTTGACTAGAAAAATCAAACAGCACTTTGTTTGTATATTTGATTTTGAGAAGGCTTATGACAGTAAATACTAGTTTGTTATATCACAGGATCCCCATTCATATGACTTTATGACCGTTGATCTACTTTAACCAGTAAAGTTTTATAGGAAAGTCACCATTACAATCTCTTCCACACATGGTCACAGTGCCTCAGGACTGTCTCGTGACCATCATACTTTTCAACATTAAGGTCGACGTTACCATAAATGTTTATCTTACAGTTGAAAGCAACCTTTATGTTGATTACTTTAGGATTCTATGCTAGTTATAAAACATGAGTTACACTGAATAGCAGTCATAAACTGTCCTCAATAAAGTCCTACAAAACGAAACTACGACCTGATGTAGAGTCCCATTTGGAAGATCAGGAGTTCCTGTATGGCTGAGAGATAATTTTTAAGGCTCTACTTTGATCATAAGTTGACTTACAGTCCACCCATGTAGCAGCTGAAAGTCAAGCACATAATAGCCCTAACCACCTTCCACGTCTTCTCTTTTTCCATTACGAAGTGTGTAGGTGCTCTGTGCATTTCAGATGTTTAATCCTGGGTTTATCACAGGTTCGGTTCAGCATGAATTTGCACTTTTTCAGTTCAGAGTTTGTACAGAGAATCCCATGAGCCTCCACTTCAATTCAGACATTCAAATCTTTATTTACAGCATGAAACCATTGCAACAATGTCCCATCTGGTAGTTTGTTTATTTACCTTAGTGAACTCTGCTATTCACAAATAAGCGATCTATGGTTACATATTTCGGCCTTTGCATCCAGATGAAGATAAGATTTGACTTTGGATGATGTTCATCCCATTTTACCACCCTCACAACAGTCACCCGAAGAAGAGTCAGATACTAATGATTGCAAGCACTTACTTGACTTTAATAAACACCTTTTGAACCACCCTTCTGTTCCATTTTTTATGAATGGATTGAAATTAGGAGACTGTGGGTTCCGCCTTTGTTTGCTATAACTCTGTAGCTGCTCACAGGAACCCATTCACAGATAATATGGAGAATAGGAATAATCTTAATTGCATTATTTATTCTGACTCGTTTCCACCTTTGGAAAGCTATAAAACTTTCTATTTATCTTCAGTTCTTACCAAGTTATTTTGAATATTCAGAGAGCAATAACTAATCTCTCACTATCATCTATATCCGTTTTTTGGATGTCTTATACCAGTCTTACCCTATTTCATATTTGGATTTCAAGCGAGTCACCAAAGTCAGTTTCCATCAGTTTACAGGCTGAGCAACGTTTGATTAAGCCAGGGGTGGAATAGACTCTAATATTCTACCAAGAAAGCAGTAAAAGAAACCACGAACTTGTAAAAAAATTTGCATTTAAAAAGTATATATAATTTAATATTAAAAACGCTAATTATATATAATTTAAATGATCGATAATTTTGAAAACACAGACGACCCCTAAGGAATATAGAAGATACTTAAAGTTAATCAATTACAGTGCACGTTATTACTGGTAAAATTAAAGTAAATCTTAATTTAAATGTTAATGTAAGGTCAGTAGACAGATACAAAACAAGGAACCCAACTTCTGATATTCTACAATGAAATCTTGCCTTCTGTCTCCACCTAATACACAAGCCACATTGGATTTAAATCTGTCTTATTATGTGCCATTTTAATTGGCATTAGGTGCTGTTTTACTCTCGTTTTATCTTTTTTCAGATTCAAATTGTTTAATGTCATTTTTAAAGAGCAAATCACGTTTTTTGTGTAATTACAATTGTGTATTTTTTAAGAAGTTTAATGTTTTAAGTGCCATCAGAAAGGTTTCCTTAGATTACGTGTAACCAGGGACGTAGATAAGGGTTCAAACAGGGACGTAGAGTTTTACACCCGATGGGGGGGGGGATGATTTTTGTAACCACTTATGTGGACTGTTCAATTTGCAAATTGGTAATCTCTGATTACGTGAACCTGAAAGCTGTAAACATGCAGTCACAGAGTAATCTTGTTGCCACGATACTTGCATATACACTTAGGCCTACTAACTGATACTTACGAGCTATCGCTTAGATCGAAAAGCTTAGAAGCACGCCTATATTAAAGATGTACATTTCGGCTACTGAAAGAGCCTACATCTAGGCCTAATTATGTAATTCGATTGGTAAGAACACGAGAATCACAGGAACAAACACACAATTTGTAGGCCTGTGATGCAATAAAACAATTCAACAGACCAAACTGTAGAGGGGGATGATTGTACGCACCGTACCCCCACCTAAAATGAAGGGGGATGTATCCCCATCCTCCCAGGATCTACGCCCCCTGCGCGCAGCCATGTTGTAATTTAATAATTTAGTTGTAGTTTACATTTTCTTTAGAATTTAAAATTACAATCTTAAATTTAGTAAACGAAGGCTGGTTTATTATATGTGTATTCGTGCTTTTTGTAGCGTTGAACCGTTTTTATTCCTATTATAGTTTACAAATGTCAAGTGTCTATTAAGGATTGGAAAATAATGGGTCAACAGTCTAGAACATCCTTCTTTTTATTTTATTTTGTTTTCTCAGTCTACGCGATTATCTATTTAAAAGACCCGGCATGGCCAGGTGGGTTAAGGCGTTCGACTCGTAAGCAGAGGGTCGCGGGTTCGAATCCCGTCGCACCGAACATGCTCGACCTTTCAGCCGTGGGAGCGTTATAATGTGACGGTCAGTCCCACTATTCGTTGGACTGACTATTGGTAAAAGAGTAGCCCAGGAGTTGGCGTTTGGTTGTGATGACTAGCTGCCTTCCTTCTAATCTTACACTCCTAAATTAGGGACGGCTAGCGCAGATAACCCTTGAGTAGCTTTGCGCGAAATTCAAAACAAACAAACAAAATGTATTGAAAAAAAATCAAAGATACTTTTTAGCAGACGTAAATTTCTCAGTTTGAAACTTTTGATATCTTCTGAACATTTGCCTCACTTATCATTTCGTGTCGAAACTACAGAACATCAAGTATCGATTTCTGTCACATGATTTCATACCATATTCCAGCTTACACCGATATGCATTAGAACGACAGCAATACCATAAAATCTTATTATGAGATTTTCTTCAAATCCTTCGCTTTGATAAAATCAGTTCAGGGTCATGCTGAGTACATAGGCTTGTCTTAGACACATCTCTTAGCTTTTTAATTCCCTATTCACTGTCTACACTCTTGACACAAGTTAATGATCCTGTTATTCCTTGATTAAGAACAACAGTTAACTTGAACAGTGGCTTTTAACCTTCTGATCATTCTATCTTTAAACATATTTTGTCAGTGTCATGTTAATGTTTTTGTTTAAAGAATGTCTGCGCTCTGTCTTTCACTGGGATACAAACTCCGCAATTTAGCGTTGAAAGTTCGCAAACTCACTGCAGTTATCCAAATCTTGCATATTGCTTGTGATACAAACATAACTTCTTACAGATAATCACCTAAATTATTTTACTCACTGATATGCTGCGTTTGGGGTTTTGTAATTAGATATACAATAATTGATTTCACTGTAAACCTATTTCTCCGAACTTTAATTAGTATCTTGTTTGTTTTTGAAATTGGTTTGCTTTGGTTTGAATTTCGCGCAAAGCTACACGAGGGCTATCTGCGCTAGCCGTCCCTAATTTAGCACTGTTAAACTGGAGATAAGACAACTAGTCGCCACCACCCACAGCCAACTGTTGGGCTACTCCTTTACCAACGAATAGTGGGATTGACCGTAACGTTATAACGTTCCCAGGGCTGAAAGAGTAAGCATGTTTGTAGTGACGGGGATTCGAACCCGCGATCTTCAGATTACGAGTCTAGTGCCTTAACTACCTGGCCATGCCGGGCCTGTTTTTGAAATTCATGCAAAGCTACACGAGGGCTATCTGCGCTAGTCGTCCCTAATTTAACAGTGCAAGACCAGAGGGAAGATAGCTAGTCATCACCACCTACCGTCAAATCTTGGGCTACTTTTTTTATCAACAAATAATGGGACTGACCGTCACATTATAACGCTTCCACGGCTGAAACGACAAGCATGTTTAGTGTGAGGGGGACTCGAACCCGCAACCCTCAGGTTACGAGCCCAGCGCTCAAACCACCTGGCCATTTTTAGTATCAGTCGTCCTTTTCGAAACTAAAACATAGCTCGTATAGAGTTTTCCATACATGTAATCGCGGTGGTGGAAACTAACGTATTTATTTTTCATATACCACGTGCTACTGAAATATTTTACTTGACAACGTGAAACGAGAGAACTTTCTTTAGGCTACTGCAGTTGTCTAAAGCTAGACATTGAAACACTGAAACGAAAAATCTCTCTCTATAATTACAGAAAACGCTTTAAGTTGATACTTAATACCTAAATAGCTAAAAAAAAATAAGTAGAAACTGTACTTCTGCTCAACTTAGTCTAATGATACTTTCTTAAGTAACCACTATAGACTCATTTTTAAAGTATTAAATTTTCATTTTTAAAAACTGCTTTTTACTCGTTTCGTACCTGTGACTGAAATCTAGAAATGCAAAAAAATGAATAACCTAAAAGTCATGATAACATCAATACCTCTTCAACAAATATATAAAAATGTCCACAAACGAGTATCATATATAAAAATGTGTACAACAGATTATCAGCTATTTATCTAGAGAAAACAAAATTCCAGAAAATAATTCTTCAGTTAAAAAGATTCTAGTAGAAACATTAAAGTGTACAATCTATAAAGCTGTGTTAGAAATGTTTGTGTGGATGTGCACACGGAGAATTACCATAAGGTGGCACCCCGACGAGACACAGACAAGATTCCGCTAGAGGGCACCCCGATGAAAAAATTATCAAAAAATACATTATCTATCTGCTACACTAAAAATATTCTACAAATATGCACAGACAAGATACCGCTAGAGGGCATCCTGTCGAGAAAAATTATCAAACAATACTTCATCTATCTCACTACATAAGAAATATTCTATAAATTTACACAGACAAGATACCGCTAGAGGGCATCCTGACGAGAAAAATAATAAACAAATTATCATCTGTCTATTTTAACCATCTAAATATCTTGTTCTGCGTATCTTTCTCTTACTTCCATTTTTTCTACATATTGGATCAAGATTTCTATTTATTCTGTGGTTCTTATAAATTATCTTCTGTCCATCCTTTTCCCCCGAGCGTCTGTTAGCTCCCATTCTGACAATGTGCTCTTTCATCTTTATTGGTTTTTCTATGTATTTCTCTTTCTCGTTAGGTGGTTGACTTTGTTAACCACATGAATCCAGGCTGATCACATACTCGGTTGAAACCACCGGAACAAAAATCCTAAAGTAAAATTATCTTCAGCAAATTTTTATCAAAAACGTTTCTTAATGTTTATCCTATTTGCGTGAGTACTGCATCGAAAATCTAAACTTCAAAGGAAAGTATTTTTTATAGTATCACTGATAAAAAAAACTTACACGTAACTTCATTGGAATAATCTAGTCAGAGAGTAGATCGCACCAAGTTTTATACAAAAACATGTTTATTTTTGCACGTGTCATAATCATTCGTTGTTACATTTTAAAAGCTCGAGCAACTTACGTGTTTTAAAGGTAAAATTGAATCAAGTTCTTCGGAGAATTTTTGGAAAACGATTTTGTTTTTTTGTTTGTTTTTTTGGAATTTCGCACAAAGCTACTCGAGGGCTATCTGTGCTAGCCGTCCCTAATTTAGCAGTGTAAGACTAGAGGGAAGGCAGCTAGTCATCACCACCCACCGCCAACTCTTGGGCTATTCTTTTACCAACGAATAGTGGGATTGACCGTCACGTTATAACGCCCCCACGGCTGAAAGGGCGAGCATGTTCGGCGCGACGGGGATGCGAATCCGCGACCCTCAGATTACGAGTCGCACGCCTTAACGCGCTAGGCCATGCCGGGCCTTGGAAAACGAGGGTCTATAAGTACAATTGTAAATGTTTAGTGTTTACTGGGACCTAACATTGTGTAGTGGTGTACGGTCACGTGGCTGAATTGAACATCCAAAGGTTTATCGCCGTGATTCGCTTTCCGCAACTTAAAACTCAATACTTGCAATGGACTTTAGAACTATGGGTGCGTTATAAGAGTTAGGGTTGTAACAGATATACTTTTACATATTTATTTGAATATCAATGTTTGTTTTAGTTAAATATATATTCATAAATGCGTGTTACTTATATTGCTACATCTGTATTGCGAAATTCCCTCCTATTTACGAGAAGATTCTTGAGTGTGAAAATCAGTAATGCTAAATGTGTGTATGTGTGATAAATACTAGTGATGGCCAGTATTGTTGTCTTTGCTTAAATTTCGAGAAACTCTCCTCTCAAGCTTATAAAAATAACCAACACAATGCGAAGAGACAGTATATATTGTTGGTTTGCTATAGTTGGTGCTATAAACTTCGAAAGTTATTACTTAATCGATAAGTTAAAGTACCACTGGCCCGGCATGGCCAGGTGGGTTAAGGCGTACAACTCGTAATCTGAGGGTTACGGGTTCGCATCAAACATGCTCGCCTTTTCAGCCGTGGGGGCGTTATAATGCTACGGTCAATCCTACTATTCGTTGGTAAAAGAGTAGCCCAAGAGTTAACGATTGGTGGTGATGACTAACTGCCTTCCCTCTAGTCTTACACTGCTAAATTAGGGAAGGCTAGCGCAGATAGCCCTCGAGTAGCTTTGCGCGAAATTCAAAACAAACAAACAAACAAACCAGTTTCACCAGTAGTTAATTTCGAGGTGTAACTGGACGCTTGTAAACCCAAGTGAAAATTAATTTCTTGCATCACAATGATTTTTTGGGTCAAAAGGTTCTCTCTAATAATCGCACTCTTTTCGTTACGTGAATGAGGATATTGTTCCAGACTGATGTAGGTTATGGATCTGATTGGGTAATTTGCTGTCCCAAATCCTATCGTGTCAGTTCTTCAGTTTTCTTGTATAACCTTAAGGGATCTTCTCTACATTTGGCTCAACATCATTTTCTACCATTTCGTTGACAATGGTCAGTCTAACATATTAATTACCAATGATTCCTTGATTGCAATACAGCATTGTTTTCATTGTTGCCATACAATTCTAAATTATGAAAGCTATTTTCATCTCAATAAAAATCTAATTATATTTAACATTATCTTTATCATGTCTGTTGTAACGTTTAATTAACGTGCGCTCATGATTTCTGCAGTACAATTCTTTCTTAACCGCTGATCATGTCTTAATATATTGTTACTGCAGTTTTTATTCCATGGAGCACTGAATTTCAACTTCGCTTTGGACTTTACCAGTTACAAAGTATCATCGAACTATACTATGCACATAAATTCTACTTCTGTTAAAGAACTATTCGTTTAGAACGTATGTTCATTATTTTAACAAACTCGCAAAACTGTTTTACACTCAAGTTAGATAATATAACTTAATTAAGTGTATTTGAAATGACATTTTGAAGTGTTATTGTAGACATAAATGTTGCACGTTTCATTTCCGTTTCAGCCATCGGTAATGACATCCTGCATCACGCTCCATCCACACATACTTTTAAACTACTTCAGGTGAAATATAATTTAAAAACAGGAAACTCATCAACATCTGGTCTGGTTTCCTGTCAGACTTTTCTTGGAATGTATATAACACGCACGCAAACAATGTGCGTATAAAATTATGACTTCGTGCGAAAGTAAAGCATGCCAAAAATTCGTAGTTTGCATCCCGCTGCCGCAAACAATCCTGCTCTGTACTTTGGGGTCGTGAATGAGTTATAAGGATGACAGTCAAATCACGCTGCTTGATTATAGTAACCCAAGAGTTGGCGGTAAGTGCTGCCACTTCAAAATTAGAGATAGTTAGTGCAAATGTAGCTTCTTCGAATATCGAAAACAAAACCAAAACTGTACTGAAATAAAAAAAAAAAAACAATGAAGATTCCATGTGCTTGTATCAACTCCGGTGGAATGTTTACAGTTTTCTCGTAATTTGCGCGAAATTCAGAACACGAACGTACTATACAACATCGATCTACTACACACGTTCGTACAAAGTGAAAATCAGCAAATTATAGGTTTTTATTTTTATTTCACGCAAAGCTACACGAGAACTGCGCTAGCCGTCCCGAATATAGCATTTTAAGACTACAGGTAAGGCAGCGAGTCATCACCACCTACAGCCAACTCTTGGGCTACTCTCTTACAAAAGAACAGTGGGATTGACCGTCAGTTTATAACGCCCCTTCGGCTAAAACGGCGAGTATGTTTGGTGTGACGAAGATATGGACCGGCGATCGCTTTAACCCCCTGGCCATGCCCGGCTTCAAATTATAGGTTAATGAGCCATAAATTAGTATGATTTTCAAACTAACCATTTTATAAACGTCCAACCACAATACGAGATAATAATTTTCATTCCAGGATTTGGTGTAGTAACAGGTCCATCTTTTTAAATAATCTCTTTAACCTCATCCAATTTATCCCCCCAGTAGCACAGCGGACTCGCACCGCTAGAAACCGGGTTTCGATACCCGTGGTGGACTGAACACTGATATCCTTTTGTGTTGCTTTGCGCTTAATTCTAAACAGTCAATTAGCTTCTAATTTAACTATACAATTAGAAGTTATGAACAATTTTGTTTAGTTCATTTCTGTACAAAGCTACATATCTGTTACGTGTATACAACGGAAATTGAATCTTGTATTACAGGTTTATAAGTCTAGAAGCTGACCGTTGAATTATCAAAGAGAACTAAAAAATAAAACATTTTGTTTATAGTTTAGTGTAAAGTTTCAACTTTGACTCAGTTTAAGAACTTTATTTTATTATACTACGGTAAACTGAACCATAGAGTTTGTGTGTTTTTGTGAATTTCGCACAAAGCTACACGAGAGCTATCTGCGCTAGCCGTTTCTAATTTAGCAGTGTAAAACTAGAGGAAAGGCAGCTAGTCATCACTACCCACCGCCAACTCTTAGGCTACTCTTTTACCAACGAACAGTGGGACTGACCATCACTATAATGCCCCCACCGCTGAAAGGGCGAGCATGTTTAGTGCGATCGGGATTCAAACCTGCGACCTACTTGGCCATGCCAGGAAACCACAGAGTTGGTAGAGCAAACTTCTGGTCTTTATAAGCATTTTTTTCGCCCCCCGCTAGTACAGCGGTATGTCTTTGGATTTACAACGCTAAAATGAGGGGTTCGATTCCCCTCGGTGGGCTTAGCAGATAGCCCGATGTGGCTTTGCTATAAGAAATACACACATACAAATAAACATTTTTAAACAGTAAAACAAAATTGTTGTTTATTGAAAATTTCGCAGTATTCATATTATCGGTATCTGAACGTGCTATAAACGATTTAATCACGTGTCATAGCAACTCGCATAAAACATTTTGTAAATAACAAGAAATTTACTGCTTACAATTTAAACGTCATATAAGTATTTTTAACGAAATGTTTCGAATCTTGTGAAATTGATTCTGTGTGTGCATTTTCACCTCGAGGCTCAGAAGTTTTGCCCCAAAGCACTATATTAATTACTATTCTGGGGCAAACCCTTTTACGCCCATCTTTTCCAGGTTAATCTTCACAAATTTGTTTTAATGCATGTCAGAATATTGTTTGGTCTCCTACAGAAACAAACACAACAAGTAAAACTTGTGTCATTAGCAGAAAAGCCCCTCAGTAGTATAGTGGTATCCACGCAAACTCACATCGCTAAAAACCAGGTCTCGATAACCGTGGTAGGCAGAGCACGTATCGCCCATCGTGTAGCGTTGTTCTTAACTTACAAACAATTAACAAAACAAGCTGTTTATCTTTTACTGCCACAAATATGAATTTTATATGGAAAGTAAATCTAGGATTTATTTTTCTAATGATCAATATGTATTTTGTAGTGACGTTTATCCAATTAAAATTTAATATTTCTTGCAAGAAGAACTGCTTAGTTCACGTGGAAGGTCCGCTGAAGGTTTCAGTTTTGATTTCAGTCCATCGTATTTTACACCCGCGACGTTTTAACATTTTTGTTAAAGTCAGAACGCTATTATGAACTGCACGCGTAATTAAAAAGGTGCGTTGTTGTGAATTTATTTTCCAATGATCCTAGTTGTAATAAACAATAATGTAACAAGAGTTTATCTTTTTATATTGTTTAGAGCGGCCATATACAATACAGAGATACTCGTCTCTGTGACATTCGGGATAGCCAGATGACAACAAATTCAAAAAACAGAAACTGTGAAAAACATCACATATTGTTACTGTAGCGACAATCTGCAACTATTAAACTGTTGTAACGGAATGATTTGTATTAGCACGTCTAGAAAACAGCACGTGGTGGTCAGAAGAAGAATGTGTTACTTGGATTATTCTATAAAAATAAAATACCAGTTTCAAACCATAGCGTGGCCAACATCATATCATATGACTCCTAATATATTCCACCCCAGTGATGGAAACCAGTTATGAAGTTAAAGTTTGAGCTGTATTAACACCGTTGATATGAGCATAAAAGGCATCACTTTGTTTCTATAGCAACCTGGCTCATACTGAGTATGTAGAGGGACGCAAAAACACACGTGCAATCAATAATTCGAAACGCACTTCTTTTCTGCGTGGTAATGATGCTGTAAAAACATATCCATACGCGATAAAAATTAACTCAAGTTCAATTAACTTAGAATAATTCCTGGAGTCACGTAAAACGAATAAAACGAAAAATAAAACGCATATAAACATGGATTAGTTTTCAAATAAGCGTCTATAGTAATGTCTTGTAATTACATCTGAATACAGAAATACATAGAAAGCTAAACGCAGCGATAAGTCTACGGATTTAACGCGGTAAAATCAGGGGTTCGATTCCCCTCAATAAACACAGTAGATAGCCTAATGTGGCTTTGCTAAAAGAAAACATGTAGTCAAAACAGTATGATACAAAATAAAAAAATTATATACCAAGATGTAAAACAACCATAGTTAAAATAATAGTGATAAATAATAACTATTTTACTTTCTCATTATTAAATCTAGTTTTCTTTATTATGTTTAGTTTTGCTTATTTATAAACAAGTTACACTAGATTACAAGTCAATAGTACCCGGCATGGCCAGGTGGGTTAAGACGTTTGACTCGTAATCTGAGGATCGCGGGTTCGAATCCCCGCCGTACCAAACATGCTCGCATTTTCAGCCGTGGGAGCGTTATAATGTTACGTTCAATCTCCCTATTCGTTGGTAAAAGAGTAGCCCAAGAGTTGGTGGTGGGTGGTGATGACTAGCTGCCTTCCCTCTAGTCTTACACTGCTAAATTAGGTACAGCTAGGGCAGATAGCCCTCGTGCAGCTTTGCGTGAAATTCACAAAACAAACAAACAAACATTACAAGTCAATAAAGATTGGCTATATTTACGTTTTTTCTTTTATATATTCTATACAATTTATATTTTTCCTTCCGTTTCTTATCGACATGATTTAGGTTTCCTGTTTTTTGTAGGCTTCCCACACATTTTATTTTGTTTTTGGGGAGGCAGTATCGTTACAGTTACTTGAGGGTGTTAAAGAAACTACAACTTAACAACAACATTGTTTAAAGTTCGTGTATCGGTTTAAACATTATTCTCACAACAATGTTCCGAAAAAAAAAAAAAGGGCCTGGCATGGCCTAGCGCGTAAGGCGTGCGACTCGTAATCCGAGGGTCGCGGGTTCGCGCCCGCATCGCGCCAAACATGCTCGCTCTCCCAGCCGTGGGGGGCGTTATAATGTGACGGTCAATCCCACTATTCGTTGGTAAAAGAGTAGCCCAAGAGTTGGCGGTGGGTGGTGATGACTAGCTGCCTTCCATCTAGTCTTGCACTGCTAAATTAGGGACGGCTAGCACAGATAGCCCTCGAGTAGCTTTGTGCGAAATTCCAAAACAAACAAATCCGAAAAAAAAAACTTAAATATCTTAAGCGCACACTTAGTAAAATTATGTTCTTGTAGTGTTTCTAGTTATCTCAACTTGAAGTATAATTATGGTATTATTTCAAAGTTTAATTCTGTTTGTTTTATAATAAGTTATTGCCAAACAAACACGCACTTAAAAGGAATAAAATCCGTTATAGTTCGGGTATTCATAAAAGACGTTTTAAATTGTATTACTAAACCGTTATTGGTAAGTAAAGCCAGAATTCTTAACGTTACCGCACGTATTACATGAAAACACTGGCTACCGACACATAACAACATCTTAGTCAGAACCTCTCGTGCAACGCTTACCGTCTCTTTTCTTCCTTAGCAACAAAAACAAAGATGACGCCTTAGCTGAAGATCTCAGGTCGTTGATGTCGATTACTTCCTCATCTATTAGATTCCAGGACAGAATATCCGGCTGGCTTTTTGATGCAGTTAAAGGTATAAAGAGGAAAACACGTGCGCTTTGTCTTACTTTTGTCGCTAACAAGCATGAAAATACCATAACGAGCAACATGTCATCCCTAAAACAGATTAGCAGATGTTGCTTCAGTTGTCCCCGTACGATCAAGAAATAGTAACTGTGGAGTTAAAATATAAACCTCTCATCTCTTCTATGGCAGCATCATAGTGGCTTTGTAACGTACTGAGGATCGCTTTATCAAATCGTCAACTTTTTAGTTAGAACGTACAAGTGCTGCCACCTCTTGTTAAAGTAGCTACGTATCACGTACTTAAATGTACAAGGATTATATTTAGTGATGTTTTTAATTCCAATGCCAGGTATTAAATATGTATGAAACACGTCATAAATAGAGTAACATGCAAATACCAGTTTATGATTATTAACAATTGAATTGATTTATATATTGAACTTTTGAAACTTTTATGAAAATGCAAGTGATTTCCGCTTTTCACTTTTGGGTTTAACTATTGTCATTCTCTGGAACCAGGTTACTATTCCAACATAGTTTTGATAATAACGGTGGAATACTTGGATCTACCGTTGCGGTATAACAAACACTCCCTAGTTTTTAAAATGTTTGGTTCGCAGTGATTTCAGTTGGACATTTCACACGTGTAACATGATTGTAACTCAAGCACAGTCATTCAAACCTTCACTATTTGTTTTCCTCGTGCCTTAAATTATTGAAAAGATTGACCGATAAACACTTCTCTACTCGACATTTCTTCTTTGACTTTCGAATTAGTATTCCAATAATTCCATCATTGAAAAATGTCAGCACAGTAACATTGGCCAGAATAAGTTACCATTTTTTCATATGCTTTTCTTTTGTGGATCTGGAGTTTCCTCAATGATATGAAGTAAAATAATTCTCCTTGGATCTTGATTAGTGTTCTCATGTCCGAATATAACGTCCTATCATTTATCGTTCTCTGTTGAAAACTGTTTAGGATATAGAGAACTGTTTCGGACAGGTTTGTGTGTATATATATATTTGTCAACTCAAGATAACGCCTGTGAAATACATAGCATAAGATTATCGCTAGTACTTAACGGACCTGCCCTTTTAACTTTCTCAAGGATAAACATACATTTGTATTTATAAGGTCTGAAATCCTGGCCTGCGGAATTACACCCCATTTCTGGTCTGGAAACATTATGGATAGCCAGGTCATACATATCCCATATGGTTCATATGAGGCGATTAAATATAAGGACACTGCCTACGCCCATCGTACCAAACTCGTAACCATTAGTACTCTTACAGTTTACGTACTAGTAACTTCTAATATATTAAGCATATCTTCAAAAAATGTGGTAGATTTTTAGTAAACAGTAAAATTCTTTTGCACACGAAAAATCAGATTTTTTTTAATGAAGCATTTTTGTTAATACTTGTTCGAGAAATTGTCGATTCTACTTTCACCAGTACTAGAACCTCTAGAACCTCTTAAATGAATATATAACTTTTTCAGTAAAACTTTATATTTTTCCTGTTATGACGTTCATTACTTAATTCTTCAGCCTCTAGAAAATTCATTAAATACAATGAAAAGAACATTTGTTAAAACAATGTGAAATAAAATGATCAGCTGTGTTCTTTTTTCTTCAGTATTAATCATGAGATTTCAAAGTACGTACCCTGAGAGTTTCAACTGTTAAACATTTTTTATGTTTATTTTACTTTCAACACTGTAAATAAAGCTCAAGTCGTAATACGTACGACACTCTAGAGAGCAAGAACACACGTGCAAAACAGAAACGTTTCTTTAATACCTACCCTTGCTGTAAGAACACAATATTGGACTAAGCAGTTTATGTTTCCTACACCACCTGGAAAAGAAATTTCCAAGGGTAGTAAACTTGCAATTAGAATGTGTGAAAACGTTTATTATATGGTTCTAAGTTGCTTTAGCCCTTTAAGCATTGTAGGTTCTGAGCCTTGCCGATCCATTTCTATCGCAGGTGTTTCAGTATTGCTGCTCATCTATTTGATCTGTAGAATCTCGCAACATATGTGTATGGTGTTATTTGGGTACATACTTATAAAAGTTATTATTCTCTTGTTTTAAAGTTGTCAAGTTTCGAAAGTGGTTTTAAATTTACCTCAATTTAGGTTGTTTTTGAATTTCGCACAAAGCTACTCGAGGGCTATCTGTGCTAGCCGTCCCTAATTTAGCAGTGTAAGACTAGAGGGAAGGCAGCTAGTCATCACCGCCAACTCTTGGGCTACTCTTTTGCCAACGAATAATGGGATTGACCGTAACATTATAATGCCCCCACGGCTGAAAGGGCGAGCATGTTTGGCGCGACGGGGATGCGAACCCGTGAACCTCAGATTACGAGTCGCACGCCTTAATACACTGGGCCATGCCGGGCCCAACCTCAGTTTAGACAAATAGAATAATACGAATGCAGTAGGCCTAACTATGTATTAGCCCTCAAAAGTACACTATTTCGTCTACCTTACGTTGCATATGTGTATAACTGTAACATACACATATTACTATTTACTCAAAAATATTTAAATGCAAGTTATTTCTCAAAACATGAAAAGTAAATGAGAAATACACTGAAAAACTTTGATTTCGAATATGTACCCGTGTTACGTGTTACGAAATTCTGCACCCGTGCATACATACTATCACTAAGCCTTGTCTAGATTTGTGGGTGGGGTGTGTAGAGATAATAATTTTTGTAGGCTTCAAACATTAACCTTTGAAAAATAAAAAATATCATAATAAAGTATTAGTGTCCTTAAAATCCCTGTTATTTAGTAGAGTCTCTAAATAAAGTATATATGGGTTAAAAAAAGTCCCATTGCTATTCAGAGAAACGACTTACTGACAACACATCCACAGTTTCAGCAAAATTCTTTCTTTAACCTTCAAATCACTTACGAACAACTGTCAGAATTACGTAGAGGGTGAAATTATCTTTCTATTGGTTATAAAGTTGAGCTACTAAGTAGTAGGTGGTACTAGTTAAGAACTTTCAAATTATTGATTTCAAGGGCGGAGCCACTGTAGTAGATTTGCTAAATATATTGACATCTCAGCAAATCACAGAGGTAGGAGGTTCTTACTTTATATTTAACTTGTCTATATCTCAACTTCGAGTTTATAATTCGTTAGATACTTGTATGGTGGATATAATAGACAACTGGAAGTGTTATGTGGCACACAAAAACCGGTACTTAACTTTTTTCTTTACCTTTCCTTTTAAATTAAAATATTAAAACATATATAACTTTAAATTTGAATCATAAACTATGTTTTAATGTCAGTCTCATTGAAGTAAGTAGTAATAATGTTATTTAATAAAAATTTTGAAAATAATGTTCCAAACGTGCACTTTAACCTCCAGAGGCGAGCAGAGGCGAAAGAGTTTTTAACGAGACCGCGATAATGCGTTAAATAGCTTTGCCATTTGAATGAAAACATTGCGTTTTGTGGTTGACTTGTCAGTAACAGACAAAGACCCTTCTGGAGAATTTGAATGTATCAAGCAGCAGAGGTCGCTCCTTAAAATACCATTAGGTGAGATGCTGCAGCTGCTCTAATTGACCACAACAGAGGGACCAACCACAACACAATGTCGTGGCTTGCGCTTAGTTCTTTGAAAGTTACTGGAAGACAGTCGCCAAACTAAGATGTATTCACTATCCGAGAAATATGCCCCAAACAGCTATCGACATAAGTTATTGCCTGAATTATGTTTGTAGTTTACGCACAAAGCTATATAATGGGCTATCTATGCTCTGCCCACCACGGGTATTGAAACCTGGTTTCTGGTATTGTCCGCAGACATTACCTGAAGAGAGAGATGACTTCTCTGTCACTGTAGCCCATATTATGAAGATCACTTCTTATAGTATTACGACACATTTGCGTATATTCTGTAGATCACTTCTTATAGTATTACGACACATTTGCGTATATTCTGTAGATAACTTCTTATAGTATTACGACACATTTGCGTATATTCTGTAACAGAAGAAATTATTTCACACACGACACGAAGAGCCCATTTTGTTGATTTTGGGTGTTCAGCCCGTGAAGAAACTGTTGTTTTCTTTATTTTTGTTTATCGAATGTCAGACAAAGCTGTTGAAGGTTTATCTGTGCTAGCCATCCATCCATCCATAATCCATAAGCGACAGAGGAGAGGTAGCTAGTTAACAGCACCTCCTGTCCAACATATCAGTGGGATTTGAAAATTAGTCTTGTAAGTTGATGTAGTCCAAAAATGTAGAGGGCGTTCTTGGAACAAAAGGATTTGTTTGTTTTGTATTTAAACACAACGCTACACAGTGGATTATCTGTGCTCTGTCCACCACGGGTATCAAAACCCGATTTCTAGCATTATAAGTCTGCAGACATATCGTTGTGCCACTGTGGAACGCAACAACAGGAAACGGGTCACAAATTCTCAGATTCACAGTTTGCACTACTAGATAACTAATTAATGGAAATGTATTCTCTATTTAAATAATCAGAACTGAAATCAAATATTTCTTAGCAAAACATAATGACCGGAGCCAGCGTACCAATAAATAATATGAAATAATGAGCACCTTTGACGGGGATTAGAACCAGTGTCCCTCAGATGGTGAGCCACGCCCCCTCAACACCCGGGAAGGGTCACTAAGTGCAACATGCTGTTCTTTGTTCTTTTTTTAATGCTTTCTTACTCACAGACAAGCATACGACATGAATGTCTATTTTAAATGTATTTTAAAAGAAACTTTAGCTGGATGAAACAGCTGTAGCATGCTGGGAAAAAAATTACCCTCTGAGGTTATGATAGCTTTCCACGACATTACAATTGTTTTTAAAAATACATTTCGGAATTGTAATTATGGGCCACGTCCACTGATCCCTGTCTTAAATGGATTAACCATTGATTGTTTCGCGTGACAATAACATTTTTTTGTTTTTTACAATACCAATTCCACAAACAAATATATTTACCATTTATATAACTATTATCGTTTCATAATTGCCACCACTTTACAAATGTGCTAGGCCTAGAGTCTTCATTATTTGCTAGAATTAAAAAGTTTTAAAGAAAATTTGTTATCTTATATATATATATTACGGTGTCTACTCACCGCTATGTTATTGAAACAATGATATGAGCATATATATAAATAGTAATAATAAGTTCAGTTTGCAATGTTTTCTAATGTATAGTAAGCATTACTTCAACGTTGTATAATTACGTTGTTCATATGTGAATGTAATTGTGTTGTTTATCATAACGGAAACCTAAGACAATGTATGCTCAACGTTTCAGTTTTCTCAAGTTACTGCTCAGTGTTGCCATCTGTTGGCGGATATTTCTACTGATATTGTCATATTTAAATTTAAATGAAATTGTGTTTTTTTCCAGAGTAAAATTCAGTAGTTTAATCGTTCCAGGTGGAATACATACGTGTATAAAAATGGTTTGCTGTAGAAAGACATATAAATATTTATGTATATACAGCTGAAATTGTAACCTGGCGTTATATTGTATATTTAAACATTTAGTTATAAGATATATTCTAAATGTTTCGTATATGTGGTATATTTTATGAGAATCTATATAATAGTACTGTCTGTTGCCTGTCCGTGTAACTGCTTCGCACGGTGTGAATGGATCTTTACTAAAACTGGTATAAAGGTTCATTACGTCCATATGTACATGGGTTCATTCAAATGTTCAGTTTCACATTTTGCGTTTTGAGGTTCTTTATAGACGTTTTTTACCACTACTACCTCACCCCCTGTGTTGTTTTTTTTTTACAGGTATATATTAGGGAAGCAACTATTCATATCTTAAGAAAACCTTTCATTAATCATAAATTTACATGAGTTTCGTTCAGGGGACGGGTTCTCCAGCTGACATATAAATAAATTAAAATATAGTACAGTAGTGAAAAAACAGAAATTCTCTTCAAAATTGATATAATCAAAATTGAAGGAGTAAACTTATTACAAAGCATTTAACTGTCACTTTGTAATATCTTGCCATCAACGCGAGTGCATTCGACTATTGAGGGAGTAACTATACGTCTACCTTTTGTCAATATAGTGACATTAGCCAACGCACAATTCCCTTCAGTGTTAGTAACCTTTGGTAAAAACAATATTTAGTGCTATATAGAAATTACAAGCTCTGGAAATTATTTTATAGGTTAACCCATTATTTAGTTACTTTATGTTACGCCTATCCTGTTATTACATCTCAAACCTATATTAGTTTCTTATTGAAACACTTGTTCTATACGTGTGGAGTTATTACATCTCAAACCTATATTAGTTTCTTATTGGAACACTTGTTCTATACTTTGATTACTGTCCTTTTATCTTTCAAACAAAATAAAATGATATCAAAAGCTATTTTCAGTGGAAAAATGTACATTAAAGGTGTTTGATTGTTCTTTTGTTTTGAATTCCAAACACCAATCTACCATGCTGCCATATTGAAAATCGCATAAAACCTGATTTGATCATTGGTGAATAAGGAAAACGCCTTTATAAAATAGATCTCTTCATAAATTGGAGACGATGGGAAGTTAACGGATACAGGCCTCTCATTCATGTTTCGTCGTTTGGTGATGTATTCGTTATATTAATTCATTTATTTATTTATTATCTAAATCTACATAATATAGAAATAAACTGTTTAGACAGAATTAATTAAGTATATAAATACGTGTGTGTAGCGCAAAAAAAACAACACCGTTGCTAATTGGTACGAACTTCTTTCTTTGTGTGTTCTACAATTTTCATTGTAGCATTTTATCGGTCTTATCCGTGCTACAATAAATTAGATATGTTTAGATTTAATAATGGGCCAGCGGTAAGTTTCCGAAGTTACAATATGAATATATGGGATTTGATTTCCCGCAGTGGATGACGCACTGATTCACATACTGTGGCTTCAATATAAAATCCCAACAAAAGTAATAAGACTATTGCCTCCCTGTAGAATAGGTCTTCCACCGTACAGCTTTGGGTTTAGCTACAAACAAACTAAGGCTATCTACGGCCGTCCCTAATCTTAAGCTACTGACAAGAGAAACGAGAGGAAGTCAGCAGCATCCTGTCACTCACCACCCAAGTTAAAGAATTGGCTGTCGTTCTTATAACTCACCCACAGCTTCAGTTGCAGGAAGTAATTTGTGACATCACACCGATTCAAACCCGGATCACCAGCCTAGAAATCTAACACATATAACAAACCATTGTCCAATATAAACCATTCTAAAGTAAAAAATATAATAGCTATGGAATTCATACATATTTCAGAAATTGGGGATCCTTATGCCCTAAAATGAGTACCAATGATCATGCCATTTATGATTGTGTAGCCTATTGGAGTCAAAGCCTAAGCTAGGCCCGTAGATTCTATTTATATATGTCTTGTGACATTTAGAGAATATTTATTATTTATGTCCCCAAATCAACATTTGTTGCCATGGTAAATATAGTCGTATTCTTTACGTCGTCTTAATTTCAAACTCTAGAATTGGTTATAGCAATATGAATTACATATATATTAAATCAGCATGTGAAATGTAATCTATTTCTCTTTTCTAATGATCTGTACAGCCCAGAAAAGCACACGACCACATTTTATTATTTTTATTCTATTTTTATATTTCTATGTGTACTCATGTCATGTCACACAATACCACACTCGGTTTTTGTTTTGTTTTTTGAGATTCTCAATATGGTCGCCAGTAACTTTTCGGTGGCTTCACCCGAATGTTATTCTCAGTACAGAGTTTAAACAATCTATTTAACAGTGTTTGAAATCCTAGCACTCTACAAAACCAACTTGAAAAACAAAATCCTACAACTAATCCTAAAACTACTAGTTCATTAAAAGTTTCGAATACTTTCACTGTTATTCTATTAGTAAAATTCAGTTGCTCAAGTTTTACAATCAAATATGAAAATATAAGTATAGTAATATTGAAGAAAGAGAAGTTATTTATTTTAATAATAATTGCAACTGTGACCATATTTACTCAAATCCTGGCCCTGCATGGCCAGGTGGATAAGGCACTCGACTAGCAACCCGAGGGTCACGGGTTCGAATCCCCATCACACCAAACATGCTCGCCTTTTCAGCCGTGGGGGCGTTATAATGTAACGGTCAATCCCACTATTCGTTGGTGAAAGAGTAGTCCAAAAGTTGGCGGTAGGTGATGATGACCAGCTGCCTTCCCTCTAGTCTTATCCTGCTAAATTAGGGAGGGCTAGCGCAGATAGCCTTCCGGTAGCTTTGCGCGAAATTAAAAAACAAACAATACTCAAATCTTCGACTTCACTTTTTTCGGCCCGGCATGTTCGACTCCCGGTCACAACAAACATTCTCGTCCTTTCAGCCGTGGGGGCGTTATGACATGACGGTCAATCCCACTATTCGTTGGTAAAAGAGTAGCCCAAGAGTTGGCGGTGGGTGGTAATTACTAGCTGCCTTCCCTCTAGTCTTACACTACTAAATTAGGGACGACTGGAGCAGATAGCCCTCGAGTATCTTTGCGCGAAATCCAAAAAACAAAAACAACAAACGACTTTCGCAGTCGTGCTAAATAATATTCGGAATCATGAAAAACTCGTTAATAAATATATTCTAAGTTTTTATCTCAACCCTTTGTTTGATTAGCATCATACGAAGCTTAAACGTTCAACATTATCACATGATTTTACTTTAGACAATATCTATAATATTGTAATAATATTACAAGCAAACACGCGCACAAATTTTCCAGCGTGTAACCTCGTGCAATAAGTACACTGCTGGCCAAAATGTTAAGGCCAATGAACATAAAGAAAAAATATGCATTTTGCGTTGTTAGACTCAACCACTTATTTGAGTAGAGCTTCGAAAGATGAAAATAAAAAAAGGGAAAATAAAAATAAAAAACCTTTTAACATTTAATAGGGAAAATGTGAACACTATGAAATTAGCCTAAATACTAGCTGGTCAAAAGACTATACCAAAAAGAAGTCATAAACAGGGTAGGAAATGCCCAACAAGAGGTCTCAGTAGTGAGTCGCACGGCCGTCATTGTGAATAACTTCAACCATTCGCTTTGGAATGGTCGATATAAGCGTTTGCAGAAGGCTGGCTGGAATGTTATTCCAAGTGGTGAAGATATGGCTTCACGAAGATCATGCACTGATTGGAACTAACGTCCATTTCTATAGACTTCCCTTGCCATCCACCCCAAACATTTTCAATGGGGTTCAGTTCGGGCGAACATGCTGGATGGTCCAAAAGAATTACGTTATTCCCCATGAAAAACTTCTTTGTCCTGCGGGCATTGTGGATTGCAGCGTTGTCCTGCTGAAAGATCCAGTCATTTCCACACAAGCGAAGACCTTCAGTCAATAAGAATGCTCTCTTCAACATGCCAATGCAGCCAGCTGCTGTTTTACACCCCTGTATAACCTGAAGCTCCAGTGTTCCATGGAAGGAAAAAGCACTCCAGATCATGATGGAACCTCCTCCGCTGTGTCGTGTAGAAAATGTCTCCAGTGGGATATCCTTATCGTGCCAGTAACGCTGGAAGCCATCTGGACCATCCATGTTAAACTGTTTCTCATCAGAGAACAAAACCTTGTTCCACTTTTGTATGTCCTATGTTTGGTGCTTCTCAGCAAAGTTTAACCGAGCTGTTTCGTGGTGTGGAAGGAGGCGTGGCCTTTGAAGACGTTTACGGTTTTTAAAGCCTTTCTCTCGTAAATGCCGTATTATTGTTCTTGAGCTTTCTGCGTCCGTAAAAGCCTTAATCTAGTTCGACGATCGGCTGGTGTCTTGCCGGACAACCCTCCGAATCCTCCTGCTCAACGCCGGCGAAATGTTCTTTGGCCGACCACTTGAAATTCTTATTCCGTATCCCTTTCACGGTCTTTTAAGAAATTTGCAACAGCAGTTTTACTTCGCCAAATCTCACCAGCGATGGCACGTTGAGAGAGACCTTGCTTTTGCAGCTCGACAATTCTGCCACGATCAAACTCTGTCAACTTTTTAGCCTTTGCCATGTTTTTAATCAATGTAACACAGGAGATGTCAGTGGAAGATGTTGACAACGCTAATGCTTGAACACAAAAGTTTTTTATTTTTATTTTCCCTTTTCTTATTTTCATTTTTCGAAGCTCTACTCAAATAAGTGGTTGAGTTTAACGACGCAAAATGCATATTTTTTCTTTATGTTCATTGGCCTTAAAATTTTGGCCAGCAGTGTATAACTTTCGTTCCCAAGTAAAATTTGAGCTTTGATATTAATTCTGACATGTCCCTTATTTTGCACTACTCTAATCGAAATTAGCAAAATCTTTTACATTTGGGCCCCTGAAAATTGGTAACAAAAATTATATCCCAGACCCATGAATCCTAAAGCCTCAGAGCAAATCTTGAAAAGTGGTAACACTTTCGCTTGGCTGTTGATTTATTATTAACCACAAAACTACACAATGGGCTATTTTCTGTACCCAACACAGGCATCGAAACCAGATTTTTAGTGTTATAAACCTTCAGACTTACCGTTGAACCGTGGAGGGTCAGGGGTGAGGAATGGAAATACTTCCAGTAAAATATAGAAATCGAAAGTCGATAGTTATGACTAGTTCTTATTTTTCTTTAGAATAACGCAGGTTATTCGTATTTGAAACAGTCTTATAGATAATTAAATAACAAAACATAATATAAAGACTGATGTGGCCTGGCATGGCCTAGCGCGTTAAGGCGTGCGCTTCGTAATGTGAGGGTCGCGGGTTCGCGCCCGAGTCGCGCCAAACATGCTCGCCCTCCCAGCCGTGGGGGCGTTATAATGTGACGGTCAATCCCACTTTTCGTTGGTAAAAGAGTAGCCCATAAGTTGGCGGTGGGTGGTGATGAATAGCTGCCTTCCCTCTAGTCTTACACTGCTAAATTAGGGACGGCTAGCACAGATAGCCCTCAAGTAGCTTTGTGCGAAATTCCAAAACAAAGACTGATGTATTACATTATATGTTATTAGCAGTTTAAGCTAGTTCTTTTTAGATATCATATACAACACACATTAGAAAATGTCCATTGTGTCTTCTAATAGTAAAAATGTCATAATTACTTCATCATATGTACAAATTACTCATATATACAGTTAACAATTTTTTTCACTGAATAAAAGTTATTGCTATCATTAGAGGAAATCCTAACGCAGTTCCATTAGAGAAAGTTTGAGTTATTATTCATACAAATCTTTATCTTCTACCGTTGTTTTGAGTTTTGTGCAAAGCTACACGAGGGTTATCTGCGCTAGCCGTCCCGAGCTTAGGGGTGTAAGACTACAGGGAAGGCAGCTAGTCATCACTGCCAACTCTTGGGCTACTCTTTTACCTACGAATAGTGAGACTGACCGTCACATTATAACGCCCCCACGGCGAGCATGTTTGGTGCGACCAAAATTCGAACCCGCGACTCTCGGAATTACGAATCGAACGCCTTAACACACTTGGCCATGCCGGACCCATATATAAATTTTATAATAAAATAAGTCGAACGAATAAATAAATACACAAGTACCAGTCACACGAATAATTACGGTAAGACGATTCAAGTCTGATATTTTCTAGTTTTTAACATTTTATATCTTAACATTCTTCTGGGTTGTCCAGTTTTTAACAACTGACCATTGTTCTGAGTTGGTCAATCTAAGGTTGTATGCATTAAGATACATCTTTAATTTGTATTATAGAATTAAAAATATTTTTTTTTACGGTTGCATTCTACTTCAATTACCTAATTTTGAATCACATTACCCTTTGTTGATACTGGTTCATATTTGTTACTTAATTATATAAACATGATAATTGTGAAACCGTTTATTTTGCTCTGTAAAGTTAGCAGCTAGCCAGTGTTGTGTTCTGGAAATAAGCCAGGTATTTAAAAAAAAAAAAATCAGGAATACAAACGAAAAGTACATTACCTGTAAAATTAAAAAGGTTCGAGTTTTAAAAAATAAACGAATAATTTTAAAATTCGAAATTTAAATAGGAATTTTAGCTGAAATTCGTATAAATTTTTCTTTAAAAAGTATTTACACGTACTCGCACATACTCATATAACTAAGTGTAGAGAGAGAGAAGATATATATTAATGTCTGTTAGCTTTACGTGAAAAAATTGCCATGTTCAGAAACCTTTAATAGGAGCTGACAAAGGTATTCAAAGAAACAAAACATAAGGTTCTGAAGAATATCCGTTATTGTTGGGAGAATACAATTAAATAAACAGTTGCTTTAAATATAGCAGCAAATGGTTCCAGTTTCGCACTTTATGAACTTTCATAAAAAACGGGAATCTCACATGTTGGGGTTATCCGAACCGTGTAATTATATTTATTCTAAAGTTTTCGTGTGCAATGAAAACGCCACACTTTCTGAGTATGCCTTTATATTTCATTTGTTACAATTTATCAGATGGCATGTATGAAATTAGTACGATATTTCTTTCGTAAAAATACAATTTTTATCATAGATTTTATATTTTACCTTAAAGATCTGACAAAACAAAAACATACAAATATACCACCTGAAAAATAAATCACAAAAAAACAAAATATATTATTGCACAAAAACAAATAATGATAGTAAAACAATAAAAACAACGTTACAACTTAAAATAACATTTCATGGGTGTAGCCAGGGGATTTTAAGGGTAGACGTTTCTAAAATCACAACACAGGTAGGCCTAAGAAAACCGTGAGCCAGTAACTGTCCAGTACATGATACTAACAAAATTCATGTCACATTAATTAAAGCAACAAAATAACAGTCGAAGGAGATTACGAATATATATTTTTGGTGAAACGTCCGATAGTTTTAACTGCACTAGATTTAAAATTTCATGACCATTAAAATGCAGTTGAAGTTTAAAAAATATCTACCATTCACGACTACCGACACTCCCCTTGGCGACGCCAATGCATTTCTTTGGATTTGACGTTCGAGATTCAAAAACTTAAAAAAAAATAAAAGGAAAAAAAGCTTGTGATGAACCAAAGTAGGTAGATAGGAAATATTCTGTTAACGGATGTACCACATTTTACCAACAGATTTAACACCCTACCTTTAACTATGATAAATAGTCAGGATTTAGTATAATTTAAAGCGTGAATTAAAATCAGGTATAAACGAGTCCTAACAAGTGTACCCAACTTACCACGCACGGTTTGTTCTAAAATCTCCTAACAGATGCCTGTAGTAATGTCTTGACACTAAATGAAATCGATTTAGTTATTAATATTTAAGACAAAAATCTTGCCGATATATTTTTAGCAAAAATTATATAATAAATAAGTGTTCATCATTACTGTTAGACTGATAAAGTAATAGGAAGTGAAAATGCCCGCCAATTACATTTGTGTACTGCAGAGGGAGCGTTCTTTTAGTAAAAACCAAGATGCTCACTCGTTTCATTATTGATGTATTTAATCAGAACAAAATTAAATTTTATGGTTTTCAATAGTAAAAAATACACATCGGAAACTTTACATCATTACCATTTCTACAAAATAGTCGAAACAAAAACAAATGTTTTTTTTTTTTTTAGATTCTTAACTCCAATGTCAAATATTCATATTTAAATTTGTGGATGGCGCTACACTGATCCACGATGTTGGGCCAAGGAGATCATCAGATCTTGAACTGGACATATTTAGAATTTCTTTTTAATATGAATGTTTGAATAATTTTATCACATTTAATGAGAGTTTATGTGCTACTTCTTTCAATGCTAAATTAATATAAGTTAAAAGTTTTATTCCTACAATTCTATGTTATCACATCTTTCTTAATCATTAATTCTAAATTCATTAAAAATAATTAGATATTTAATTTTTATTTCTTATAATCATCGAAGATAGATTTTCTTTGTTGTCGGCTATTTTCTTTGCAAGCTTCTAAGAGAAAGTAATTCTTGTGAAACTACAAAATATCAATTTCGATATATTTTCTTATAAATTTGAAACAGGTGTTGGTTCAATTCTTGCCCTTCTGGTAGGTAATGGTCTTGCCATCTAAGGGCTTAAATTCGAACTATTTATACCTAATAAAAGCAAAATAGATATATATATATATATATATACGCTCAAATATTATATACTTAACAAATGTAAAATAAATCAAAATAGGAATATTCAAGATACTATTTAAGTATTTGATTATAAAATATTTGAAAACACATGTAATACAAACAATATTTATCTTGAAAACTATTGTAAAATTAGTTCAATCTAAACGTCACACAGAAGTATCTCTACTTAAAAGTTCTTGAAGCAAGTGTCAACACAATACCACAAATTAGCAATTAGTATATATGGAATACTCAACGTATTTCTTAATTTTAAAATTATTAAAAATATAAATTCATTTTCACAGTTTTCCACAAATATTTGATGATATGAATATAAAAGTAACTGACACCATTTTTCGTAAATTTCTAAAATAGAATATGTACTAATATGATCCATTATCCTGACCATAAATATTATGGCGTAGTGTGTTTAAAAAATAGCTCGAGTAGATGGAACAAAAACCAAAAAACTATTCACTTAGGTTTTCGACTTTTGGACATTCACCTTTATGAGAAAATATATTAGTTGTTTCTCTGTGGTGACGAGAAAACCCACTTGTAGAGAAAAATATATATATGTAAAAACGACTGGAATGGATATAGAAACGTTGTTCGCTCCTCAACATGGAGTTTTCTCTATCCATACCAGCCGTTTTACATATATATTAGTTGTTTTTGAAAATACATGGGGGATGGATAGAAAAGTGGTCCTCCTTAAAAATGTTGTTAATTTGTTATATCGTTTATTAGATACAGAAAATCATGTAAAACTTTATGTTTTCAGAACGTACTCGACGAGATCTGTTCAAATATTTAAAATCCTAATTTGAACGCTGGCTTTTGTTTGTTCACCTGCTGTAGTTTCTTAGGCCTTCTTATTCCAATTAACCTATAAAATGATCAAACAAGTTCTTCTGCAATAATCGAACGTGAAAATGAAACTCAAAATAACACAAGCCAATTTCACAAGCTAACACTTAGTCGACGTTCCCTTAGATTTTGCTACTGCTTCACGTCTACGTGGAATACTTTTAATGAGTTTGTACAGATGTTCTTCAGCGAATGACTGCCGCCCATCTGCGAGTACTTCTAAACGTTCATCTCCACTGTTTGGCTTGCAATATTTCTTTAACCTGTGCTCTGCCCACCACGGGTATCGAAACCCGGATTTTAGCGTTGTAAATCCGCAGACATACCGCTGAGCCACGAGGGGGGGCTATTGTACGCTAATTGTAACAAGAATATAAAAGAAACTACATCAGATACACAACACTTTTTATGATAAACTGTAACTAAAATCAGTAAAAGTTTAGGTACTTTCAAAAACCAGTGTTAAAATTAGGATGTGAGATCATATTTGAACATATCTCATCCAGTGCATTCTAAAAACATATAGTTTTACTTATTTTTCTGTCATCTAATAAAAGATATAACAAATTAACAACATTTTCGAAAAAGACACATTTCTGTCCACCACCTATATATTTTTTTTTTCAGTTTTATTTTCTTGGTCATATTTTTAAGCAATTTGTGTGAAACGTATCTTAAAACGCGATATCCATATCATCATACAATTGGAAAACTGTACAAAATTAAAACCAACCGCCATAATTTATAATTTGCAGTTAAACCATTTCTAACAAACAATTTTGTTTCCTGACACCTGTGAAATTAAAACTTGTTATTCATTAGTTAATTTCGTTGTATCTTTAACTCATAGTTAATCACAGGAAATATTCGTACGTTTAATCTAGAAGAAACTAAACCATATATTCTGTATGTTTTAAAACACAAGTTCTAAATTAAAACCTGTATCATTTTGAAACATTTATTTCAAATTCATTTCGCCATTTCAATGTACTTAATAATAACCAACATTGGCTAAAAGTTTTGATGTATTATAATTATAAGAAAACAGTATTAACAGTATGTCATTCTCTGATCTTTAAAATTCCATATTATCCTTCACTTAACACTTGTGGACTCATAGGTAGAGTAGTAATATATTAGATAAACAGCAGAGATATATCTGTTTAATTTGAAAAGTAAACTTATTCAGTCTTTTATTTGTTTTGAAAATGTTAAAACTAGAATTTTGTTAAAACCAGGTATTGTTTAGGAACCAGATTAAAATAACCAGGTATGATCAATTCCTCTGGTGAAGTCAAAATAAGATAAAATCGTGGTAAAATACACAATACAGTATTCCAAGTAGGTAGACGCAGATATTAGATTATTGACTTCAACATTATTAAACAGAAAATAAAATGTTTTGGCACTCGATGTAAGAGCATATTAAATAATTCTAATTACATTTAAAATATGAGTACATAAATTTATCTTTTAATCTCAGTTTTTTTTCTTAAAATTTAAAAATTGGCACTTTTCTAAACAACAATTCTGCAATTTACAAAGAAAAAATTAAGTTCGGAACAAGACACATTTATTTATGAATTCAAATGTTTGTGCTATTTCGCTTTTCATTTTTCTAAAAACTTGTTTCCACTGTCATTCACTTCACGTGCTGTAACTGTGTTCGCAACTGACTAAATCACAATAGCCTTTACGTAGGTGAATATACAAATATTACACTGAATTATTACATTCATTATTCCAATAATACTAAAATAAACATTCCTATTAAAGGTTAATAAAAATTTCATTGCTGAGTTTAAGGGGTAGTGTGTGCAGTTTGGAGAATCTAATATTGAGAGAAAAGTTAGCAAATAATTCACTATAAAAAATTTTCATCTGATCAAAATTAGCACGAACGTATAATTTTGTATTGGACCAAAAGATTGGTTCAAATATACCTGATACTGTAATTAATGTGAACAAAAAAATTCTGATATTTCAATTCGCCTCTAGATGTCACTACGTTCGAGTCTCTTTAACTGATGCACATTTGTGGCAATACGTCATACAACAAAGTTTCATACAAAATAATGATAAAGAAACATGTATCTGTTCAGAAAAAAAATATATATATAAAAAAACAAAGTTGTGTCAACAATTATACAACATGCTACAATTTTTTATAGTTACGTTTCGATGAAATGAATTACTTTGAAGGTCCTCCTCGTTGTACCGAGAAAGGCAACTAAAGGCAATACGCTTTCACATGTAATCTTTAATTAAATTAGGAAGCTATTTGAAATCGTTGTTGACATGCTTGAATGCAGAGAAGCGCGAGATTTCGTATGAGTATGTAACACAAAAAACAAATCTATCATCAATTAAAAGTAAGAAAGAAAACTATATTTGGCACCATGTTTATATATTTCCTAGTTTCGGTAAGGCTTACAGTAGCTATATCGATGATTCATATGTTGACTGAAGGAGCCTGAATGCGAAAATCGTTTCAGACACTTTTGGCACTGGAAAGGTTTCTCGCCACTGTGAAGTCGCTTATGTTCCGTCAGGTGGTGTTTGTGTTTGAAGGCTTTGCTACATTCACTGCATTGGTGAGGTCTTTGACCTAAAAATAAATTTTAAGAGAAAAACAAAACAAACTATTACGGACGTGAAAAACTTTACTCCGAATAAAATAGAATTTGAAATAAAAGTTAACATTCCAATTGAAATAAATCTTACCTAATTATTTGATAAACAAAAGACATCTCGATGAAACCCTTAGTAGACAGGCCAACTTATAACCAGGAAAGAAAAGGAAAAAAACAAAAAAAAAAACAATTGTTTTCATTTTAACATCTAACTACATTAATACGTGTGACAGACGTATTACATAAACGTTTCTTCTTTATTTTAATATACGGCGATTTTTAACCAATAATTATTCAATTGATAGCATTTAATAATTTTGTTCGTTTGAAAACATTTCGCCCAAAACTTCTTGACGATCAATTGCACTATTTGTCCTTAGTGATAGACTAGAGGGATGTGGTTTGTGTTCAATTTCGCAAAAAGCTACGCGAGGGCTATCTGCGCTAGCCATCTCTAATTTAGCGGTGTAAGGCTAAAGGGAAGGCAGCAAGTTATCACCACAAACCGCCAACTCAACAAACAATGGTGGGATTGACGGTGGGACGGGAACTCGAACCAGCAACCTTCAAATTACGGGTCGAGTGCCTTAACCACCTGGCCATGCCAGACCAGACTAGTAAGAAGGCAAGCAGGCAACATTGCCCACCGCCTACTTTTTTATCAATGGAGAATGGTTTGTTTGTTTGTTTGTTTGTTTTAATTTCGCACAAAGCTACTCGAGGGCTATCTGTGCTAGCCGTCCCTAATTTAGTAGTGCAAAACTAGAGGGAAGGCAGCTAGTCATCACCACCCAACGCCAACTCTTGGGCTACTCTTTTTACCAACGAATAGTGGGATTGACCATCACATTAAAACGCCCCCACGGCTGAAAGGGCGAGCATGTTTGGCGCGATGTGGATGCGAACCCGCGACCCTCAGATTACGAGTCGCACGCCTTAACACGCTTGGCCATGCCGGGCCTAATGGAGAATGGAATTAGCTGAGCATTATAAAGCCTCTGTGGCTTAAACAACGAGCATATTCGGTAAAGGAGATTCGAATCCACGACCCTCAGATTGCCAGTTGATCACCCTAACTTCCAAGCCGTACCAGGCCCGATATTTTTTTCCCCTAAAAATACTGTTATTTTGTTGATATTAGGGACATATTTCTCGATCATTATTATTTCATTTTGTTTCTGACGCACACATGCGTTAACTGAAACCGATGATAGATTAGCTCGCCATTTACACGTACTGTTCAGTTAACACTATCATCAATGTGTACTAAATAACATTGTGCACTGGCGTTCTATTGATGTCTTCCAGACGATTTATTTTCTCCATACGAGCAAGAAAAGAACTCATTTAACTATTTTCTTCACTGACTTACCGGAATGTTCGTATTTGTGTCGAGCCAGTGAACTTTGTTTGCTAAACACTTTCGTACACTGGTCACATCCATAGAAAATTTCTCCTTCTGGCTTGGCTACTGAGAGATTTTTCTTTTTCACCTCAATCCCATAATTTTTCTCAGATCCTAAATTTTCTTCTGCGACAATTGAATGATCTTTTCTGCTAACCTGAGGAAAGATTTTGCAATTTATTACTTCTACGTTGTAGAGTTTGTTTGTTTTTCTTGCTAGTTTCATATGCTAGTAGTTACACTTGAAGTAAAATCACACCGAAAAACGTACATTCTTCTGTAAAATCTTATCGTGAAAAACACTTCGGTTGTATTAAATGTTTTTGATTAAATCTATCTTAGAGAATATTTCACTAATTGCAACATGCAACATGAGTTTCCTTAAGTAATCGCTAATTCTTAAGACACGAATTTCTATCAACTCAAAATTAACAATACCTTTTTCCCGAACCTTTTCGAATTGTCCACTTGCCAGCTTTCTTTGCTAACCGGAGGATACACTTTTCTGTCGGATCTCTCCCTTCTAATAGCTGGGGTATATCTCCCTTCCAGGCTGTTTTGTTCGGGTGAAGATGGTGGTTCTTCACTCGTTGGTGAATGAAGATTTAGTCCTATCGAAGAACCACTAGTAGGACTTGAAGACCTGTTGTCCATAATTACAGACGTTCTTGGGTATTCATGATGAGGGCTTGTGGAATTGGAGGGATGGTTATCACACGTCCCAACATCATTATACACCACAGATCCAGCAGATCCGTCTTTAGTGAGAACTCTGAAAGCGTTTCCCTGCTGTTCAAATCTGTGTGTAGAAAGTGTAATGCCTTCAACACAACTTCCGTTTGTGGCGCAATGTTCAGTGTTTTCGTTCGAAACAGCTGATATGCGACTGGATTTTTGACTGAGGTTTATTACATCGCATGTGTAATCTTGCGCTTTAAACTTATAGCGATCGGGGGAAGTCCATTGTTTGTTTAAAGATAAATCCAGCGGTAAATCGCAGTCCAGTTCAACAAATCGAGTATTTAACAACTTACTTTCATGTTTTCCAAAATAGGGTGGAAAAACACGTGGCGATCCACAGCCAAAGAAAATATTTTGACTATGAGCGGAAGGTGGTACGATTCCACCAGATGGAACCACACCCTTATAATTTGAGAGGAAATCTGACACGGCAGGAAAATTGAGGAGAGACTGAGGTTTGTACTGCGGGACGTTCAAGAAGTGTTCACCATGATTAGCCTCGCACCATAAAGACGGTTCTGTTCTCGTGCAGTTTGCAAAAGAAACCTTTGGTATTTGGATTGGCGGGCTTTTGAACGCGTTTCTATCTTTTTTAGCTTGAAACCAGGTTTGCACTACTTTTGAAGAACATCCGATTTCTCTTGCTATCTTCATGATTTCGTATTTCGCTGGATTTGGGTTCCGATTATGAAACGCTTCTAATGCTAGTAACTTATTTCTATTTAACATATTATGAATGGGAACACTTTTCTCGTCACTTAAGGAAAGAGTCTTGGCAGTTTCACCCGAATTTCTTTCATTAACACTCTCAATTGACGAACTGGATGAGCATCTTTGAAGATTGGAAGATTTTCCATGCTGTACGATAGCACCTTTCAAGTTGTTAACAACCTCCATGTTTGTAGCATCTGTTGTACCATTTTTTAGACCATTTTCATGACTTACGTTCTCGTCGGCTGACTTTGAACCATCAACGCCTATTTTGTACTGATCATACCGGATACATTTAATCCTCTTTGCAAACTGCTTATCGCCAGACTGACATTCAAACTGCTCTTCGTCACTTGGGCCTATCTTCAAGCTAGATAGTAGTTTTCCTAGAGGAATCTTCAGGGGACGACAGAAGGGGGGCGTGTTCAAGAGTTCAGAGAGAAGCCCGCTACGTCCATTTGCCGAATCACGAGTCTGCTGCTGCTTAGCAATCGTTTCGTCTACAATTTCAAGAATTTTTTTAACAGCTTTTAGATCACTCTCTGGCGAAAAGCTCCAAGACGAAGACATATCTGTTCGTTCCTTATCAGAAATATTAGCTTCCTCTCCGCCCTTTGTCTCAAAATCGAGACCAGTGTTTGATGGCTTTGACAAACTAACCAATAATGGTGATAAACTCGAAGTTGGGGAGATAACATTTGAAACGCTATTTAATGTTGAAGATGGTGGATAATTCGCACGAGTGTTTGAATTTCGGGGGTCAAGAAAATTATGTAAAGAAATCGACGAATGTTCTGTTGGGGGCAAAGACTGGGTTTTAGCCTGGGGTTTCTTTCGTTTGGCTTCATCTATCGAAAATTCTTCTTCTGTAGGTACGCAGTCCTCAGAAGAAGCAATGGCAACAAGACTACTCAAGTGGTACTTTGGCGGAATTGGGCGGATGGTAGTTTGTTTATTTCCACGACCTTGCAAAAGTTTTGTGTCCACTTTCCGAACCTAACACAAAGAAATAACTGTGTTTTAACACAACTTTTTACTAATTAATTAAATAAAAGTATACTTCCCCTGATGTTAGGAGTAATATTGTTAAGATTACTATGACCAAACAAAAAAGGAAACGAAAGTCGTGAGCGGTTCGATCAGACATAAACTTTATCGTATTTCATACTTTTAGTGATTTGTTATGCATTTTTTTTTATTTCCACTGACAAATAAATATACAAGAAGCACTAAAAAGGTTAACAAACCTGTATTACCAAAACCAACGACTCTTTTATTTTTCTAGAACGGCCCGGTATGGCCAAGTGGGTTAAAGAGTTCGACTCGTCATCTGAGGGTCGCGGGTTCGAATACCCGTCGCACCAAACATTCTCGCCATTTCAGCCGTTGGTAAAAGAGTAGCCCAAGAGTTGGCGGTGGGTAGTGATGGCTAGCTGCTTTCCCTCTAGTTTTACACTGCTAAATTAGGAACGATTAGCGCAGATAGCCCTTGTGTACCTTTGCACGAAATTAAAAAACAAACAGTTTTTTTTTTTTAGAATATTATTGCTAATTTCCAGAATGTCGTTTCTTCACCTTAGGCTAAACACGTTACGGCTAATTTCAGACATTAGTAGCACCGTGCTAAACTTCTGACTTTAAATCGGTCTATGAGGTGTGATCTGTGACACAACTTCCGGTTAACCCAGTATATGCCTCAACAAGAGAAGTAGTAATCATGAAATCTGTTTTGTTTATTTGTTTTATATAGCGTAATCAAGTGTCGCATCTATTAAGTCGTGTCATCAGAAACGTTTGGCCCACGATGGCACCCTTTAGAACTGTGGTTCCCAACCTTTTTTATGCCCCGCACCCCTAAAAAATTTTAATATGTTCTCGCACCCCTTACAGTAATTATTTATTTAAGAATATAGGTGAAGGTGGCCAAAACAAATTTTTATAATTATTTTTAATGATATTTAAAAAAAACGAAACATTTGGAAAAGAAAAAATATTACAACAAACTAAAAGTTGCATAAACCCTACATGGCCTACAAAAAAATAGATTTTCATCCATGCATGAAATGAAATTTCTTCGAATTTGAAATGTTCAAATGTTCATAAGCCAATTTAAATTTAATGACTCTTTTGTTCCTGTTTATTTCTCACGACATTTTCAAAGTCTGGCACTTTGTTGCTGATAGCAATCCGCAAGTCTGCCTGTGAACCCAAGCGATTTCTAGATTTTGTCTTGATTGACAAAAGAACACTAAATCCAAACTCACATAAGTATGTCGTCACGAATGGGTTGAGCACATTTAGTGCTTTTTCATAAAGTCTTGGAAACATGTCCATTGCCGAACACCAATATTGTTCCAAAGTTTTGCTTTCAAACTGTATTTCAAGAACTCGATTTGTGCGCAGTTCAATAAGATCTTCCTTCAGTTTTTCATCATCCGACATATTATCCAAATTGAAGGAGTATGGATTCATAATCCATTCTTCAGAAGTTTCCAGTTCTCCTCCAAAATATCCATCAATTGACTTTGATAGTATTTCCAAATGATCCACAATTTCTTCACACACACGTGGAATTAGGGACTCACCTACCATTCCTTCGAATGATGGTAAATTTGAAAGATTCCCTCTTTTAACTTGTCGACACCAAAGATGTAACTTTTCTTTGAAAGCATTTAACTTTTCGCAGCATTTCAATATGTTTATGTTTTTCCCTTGAAGAGATACACTCAGGTCATTCATGCGAGTGAAAATATCACTCAAATAGGCTAGCATCTTGTTGAATTCTTGTGATTCTATTTCTCCGGGCAGATCGTAGTCACGTTCCTTCAGAAAAGTTTTGACTTCTTCTCGCAGTTCAAAGAAGCGCGTTAAAGCTCTCCCACGTGACAGCCAGTGGACGTCTGTGTGGAAAAGCAAAACTGAATGCTCACTTCCAAAATCTTCACAAAACGACTTGAAGAGACAATGGTTCAGAGCGCGACCCTTAATCCAGTTGATGGTCTTCACAGAAGTGTCAAGGACCTTTTTCAACTTTGGAGGCAATGTTTTTGATGCCAAAGCATGTCGATGAACAAAACAGTGAGTACCTTGCAAGTGGGGAATCTCTTGTTTCATCAGTGCAAAAAATCCTGATTTATTTCCTAGCATAGCAGGGACACCGTCGGTATACACAGAACTAATAATTTGGATATCTAAATCATATTTCGCAAAGAAGTCCTTCACAGAGTGGAAGACATCTTTCCCTTTTGTGGATGTTTTCAGATCTTCACAGAACAGGAAATCTTCCATTATGGCACCATTATGGACATACCTCACTAGTGCGACGAGTTGACTGCAAGTTGCAACACCAGTTGTTTTGTCCAATTGGAGAGAGATTTTCAAGGGACTAGCCCTGATATCTGCGATAACTTGGTCCAAAATGTTCGAACTGAAATCACCAATTCGGTTTTGAATAACGTTATTTGATAATGGCACTAATTTAAGTTTGTTTAAGGCTTCTTTTCCCAGAACAATTGTTGCCATTTCTAATGCACACGGTTTTATCACCTCTTCTGTAATTGTATGGGGCTTCTTTGATTTGGCTACTTTATACGCCACGTGGTATGAAGTCATCAGCAGTGGTTTGCCAGCAGATATAAAACCTAATTTTGGAAGGGTTGCTCGAGAATCAAAACGGGCCCTTCTACCTTTCAACGATTCAACATCATGGTCTGCAACAGCTGCTCCAACATGCTGGTTATTGAAGTGTTCCTGCAGCTTAGATGGCTTCAAATTTGCGTTTGAAAGGACAGCATCACAAAGCATGCACTGGGGTTTTTGCGCATCCTCAGTTGTTCCGATGCAAGTGAAACCAAACTTCACATAATCATCATTCCATTTCCTTTCCTTTGACATAATGAAGTTTTTTTGCACGAACACAGAATCAACAATGCACTGACTACCACAGCGTCACGTGAAACTTTCTAGAACATTCTCGAATATACGTCATCGATTAATTCTGGATACTTCTGGAAGTTTCTCGGATCACGATCACGTGAATACATAACATAAATAAATAATAGACACTATAAGACGGCGTTCACGAACATAACCTAATTGGTTGTGCCGAGTATTTCGGTCACGTTTACGTCTCGTGTGTTGTTGTTTGTTTACAGTTGTACATTAAGATTGCGGTTTGCGCCGGTGACAGTAGAAACGATAGTTTATCGTAACAAGGTAAAAAGCTACGTCTGTAACAAGAAAAATAAGAAATAAAAATCGAACGTAATTTTTTGAATATATAGGACAGTACCCTTAATGTAAACAAAAAAACTGAAATGTTATCTCGCACCCCCAAGGTTGGGAACCACTGCTTAGAAGGTGTGATAATACTGGATAAGTGCCCCGTGTTCAAACACATCCAGAAGCACAGCCATTTAAGTTTGGTTTGAATTTCGTGCAAAGCTACACGAGAAGCTATCTGCGCTAGCCGTCCCTAATTTAGCATCAACACCACCCACCTCTAGTTCTTGGAATTGGCCGTAATATTATAACGCCCTCACGGCTGAAAGGGCGAGCATGTTTCGTGTGACGGAGATTCAAACTCGTGGCCCTCAGATTGCGAGTCGCGCGCCATTTAAGTGAATCCCTGGCAGTAGATGATGATGCAGCCATATTGGCCATAATAAAATCAGATCATTCGCAGAGGGAATTTCTAAACATGCCCCCTGTGGCTAGACACCGGGCTTCGATATCGGGTGGGCAGAGTACAAATAGCCCACTGTGTTAGCTTTGTGCTTAGTAAGAAACAACAACTTGCTTAAAAACTTATTCGGTTTGAAAATGGATTAGTAATGTATTAGTTTTGACATTTTAAAATAAATCTCAAATGTATTTCTCTCCCCCTTTGTTATTAAGCGTAAAACTACACAATAGGGGTGTCGGCGCTGCGCTAATCACGAGTGTCTAAGCCCGAGTTTTAGCGTTATAAGCCCTCAGACTTACCGTTGAGCCACTGAAAGGGCAGTTTTAAAAATCTTTAGTTTAAACACTTTATGACAAATTCTAGATATTTTTTTTGACACCTTAGAAATAATTTAAAGAAAGTATTTATTTTTTCGATTATGGTAACCAATATTATATATCGTTTAAAAGACATGGGATAAAAACAACATTACGAAAAGAGAAAAAAATATTAGTTGTCTTGAAACGAATTTTAATATATTTTAAAATATATTAAGTACAAAACTGTTACAAAGAACTTTCTTACCTTCGCGTTTACTATAAGACACTTTTTACTGGTCATGTGAGATGAATACGAGCCTGAATGAGAGAACCTCTTGTTACAATTCGGACAGGCAAATGGTTTCTCGCCACTATGGATACGGACATGTTCCTTGAGGTGGTGCTTGAATTTAAAAGACTTTTCACACTCTAGACACTTAAACTTTCGAAGTCCAGAAGTAACGTCGTTGTTGTTTAAGTGTTGCTGTTCCTATGTCACGAAGTGAACAAAGTTTTATTTTTTTATACAATGCAATATTAAAAGGAACATTACAAACTTAAACTTCCGATGTCAAGAACTAATGTTGTTGGTTTCCTAAAGGTCAGCAAACAGAAAAAAAAAACGTTCTTTATACAATGTAACACTAAAAGAGACATTCTAAGCACTTGAACTTTTGAGGTCAGAAGTTCATATTGTTGATATCTAAGTGTCGCTGTTTCTATAGCACGATGAGAATCGAAACACTTTTTGTACAATGTAGCCCTAAAGGGAACAAACTGGGTATTTATAGCAATGATAAAGTAAGATTTACTATAAAAACATGAAACTGATTGCACCACCATAACAGAGATAATTAAACAACATATTTGTTGAGTAAAGTTTTGTATTTTATGAACCACAAATGGCATTTTAAGAAGCAATGTAATTTGTGTTTCCAGTTTTGTTTTTAAATACTTGTTCAATCTCTCCTCCAGTTCGTTGAAAACGTTTCGGACTTCCCTTTATTTATAAGATACATAATACACTACCTAATTATTAAAATGAAATCATATACTATTACGTAACATACCCTGAGAAACAGTTATTAATCAACTGCAACATGTTTCACTTTATACTGTTTCTTTTTTCTCTCCTTAAGACTAACTACTATCAGACACGTAAGCCTTAAAACTGTTTCAACCCTCCTATCCTTTCTTCTAAGAGTATTTTTATATAAATGTAACTATGGTTACTTAATAAAGTCTGAGTTTCCCTTAGAATTAAACAGAAATATTTGGGATATCATTCTGATACTTGCAGTAAAAAAACTAACCTTGCCTGACGTTACGTGGAGGAGTTCGTGTTTCTCCAGATGAGACTTGTCCAAAAATGACACATTACACTTAGGGCAAACGTGTTTGTTATTTTCTTTCTTATTTGCGGGCTCTTGCAGGTGCTGATGGGCTGTTTTTATATGATCACGAAGGGCATATAGCGCCTGACTACCAGCGAATGCCTCGCCACAATGAGAACAAGTCACAGCATAGTCTTCCAATACGGTCCTGACATCTATTAAGTGAAAAGAACACTATATTTGGATTATCTTATACACGAGTTGTGATGATTCCATGAGATAGATATTAAAATAAGATTTGAATTTCTTTTATAGAAGCTTCAAAGAGCACCATCAATTATATAGTATTCTAGGGGTAAACTATATTAAAATAAACCTAACTTTTTTTTAAAGATTTGATCACGAAGACCACAGGGTTTGATAGAGTTCAGTGCAAAACGCATAAGAAATAATTTAAATAATTATTCGAAAATAGCTTTGGTAAGATCTACTTAGCAACTAAATCATTTTCTGAGACTTCAAGATTAATACCACTAAACTGTCTGTACAGTCGTCCCTGAGTTATATCAGTGTAAAACAGCATACGTTGTCAGTATATAGAAACCTATAGTTTATATCAGTGTGAAACAGCATACGTTGTCAGTATATAGAAACCTATAGTTTATATCAGTGTGGAACAGCATACGTTGTCAGTATATAGAAATCTATAGCTTATATCAGAGTGAAACAGCATACGTTGTCAGTATATAGAAACCTATAGCTTATATCAGTGTGGAACAGCATACGTTTTCAGTATATAGAAACCTATAGCTTATATCAGTGTAGAATAGCATTAGCTCTCAGTATATATGAACCAATAGTCTATATGAGTGTAGAGAAGCATTAGTTGTCAGTACTTATGAACTTATAGTTTATATCAGTGTAGAATAGCATTAGCTGTCAGTATATATGAACCAATAGTCTATATGAGTGTAGAGAAGCATTAGTTGTCAGTACGTATGAACCTATAGTTTATATCAGTGTAAAATAGCATTAGTTGTCCATACGTGTAAACCTGTAGATCATATCATATCTTTGTATGTGATTTTCCACATACTTAGTAGACACTGACGAATAACTGATCTGATTACTTGTTTGTTGTTAACCCTAAACCTCCACAACACGGGCTATCTTTTCACCGCAGGGTTGGAACTCCGAACAGTGGCAATAAACGAACGTGCACAACTGCATCAAAGATAATAAAAATTTCACACAGCTGTTCACTTAGTCAAGCGAAACACTAAATAATAATGCTATCTGATTTTAGAATCCATTAATATATCGATTTAAGCTCATTACAGTATACCTTTACCTATAAGAAAACCCATTTAAGACTTATAGACATCTTAAAGATCCATATAAAAAGTGAAGATGAGCCACATCGGGCTCTCTGCTGAATATACCGTGAGGAATCGAACCCCTGATTTTATCGTTGTAAATCCATAGACTTACCGCTGTACAAGCGGAAAAGTGAAATGAAAATGCTAAACCAAAGTCGTATGTTTCATTTATTTGTTGTATCGTAGCGCGAAGAGCTTACGGTGTAAGGTAGCTCCTCACGTACGACATTTCTAGGAATGTAATTTGTTTTTAAATAAACCTAAATAAACCAGAAAAAATTGAATTATTATTGTCAAAGAAATCCTTCTCCAAGGCGCGTACGCGTTAGCAAATAATAACAAAATGTACAATAAACAGTGTAAGAGCGACAAACCTAACAATACCTGATATATCTCGCGCCCTCGAAATGTTATTACCATTACATTTGTCACTATAAACAGACGACTTCATCGTCAATCACATTTTCGAAACAGCGAGAGCCAATAAGAATATTAAAATGTCCCCGAAATCATAAACCAATAAATTATTAGAATTCGTTTCAGCACAGTCTAAAGTTGTCCTTACTGTCTAATCCAATAGGAAAAGAAATGTGTGTGTGTGTGCTTTCTTATAGCAAGGCCACATCAGGCTATCTGCTGAGTCCACCGAGGGGAATCGAGCTCCTGATTTTAGCGGGAAAAGATAATTTTTAGTAATGGAGTTAGCAGGAACATTGAGCTAGCTTATTTCTTTGTCCGTCATTTATTATTACTACTTCTATTGTTGGGAATAAATGCCGTATAGCCTTCTATAAGTTCATAGTTACAAGGGCTTAGTCATCCAGGAGAGACTTGGATTTAGCGTTAAATGCGTTTGCAAACGAGATGATTTTTTTTTTTTTTTTCACATCCTGTAGATTAGAAATTACCTGTAGAAGTTATGTTATTACCATTCACTCCCATACGATTATTCTATAAATTCGGGTTTCCGATTTACAAAAACCTGGATTTAAACAAACATTATCTGCGGACTTACAACGCTAAAAACCGGATTTCGTTACCCGTGGTGGGCAAAGCACAGATAGCCAATTGTGTAGCTTTGTGCTTGATTCAAAACAACAACTCAAACGTTAAGTTTTATACTTAGAGTTTTCATTATCCTCTTCTGAAAACACATTTTAAAATAAATATTTGTTTCTATTAAACACATCTGTTCTTTTTTTTTTTTCTAATTAAAGCCATTTACATAAACGCGGGAATACATAACACGTGAAAGTTGAGAACAAAAAAAAATAGATTGTTCATGCAATAACATCACGTTTAGCAGCTGGTCAGGCTTAGTGGTTTAAACACTTAACTCGCAATTGACCATAGTCGCCCTTTAAGAGTGAGGATGTTATATACTGTGACAGTCAGTTTCAATATTCGTTGTTTAAAAAAAATTGCCTAAGAAGTGACGGCGGGTGGTGTTGACTAGATGTCTTCCCTATCTATAGTCTATCACTTCAAATTTTGAAGCTGTTAGCACAGATAAACTCTCGAGTAGCTTTGTGCGAAATTCAACCGTCAAACAGAACACTTTTCTGAGACGGTTTTAGGTCTTTATTCACGGTGTGAAAGACAACGAATAGTATTTATGTTATGAATATGAACCAGTTGTAGAGACTGAACTAATGTAATTTATATTACATTCATTTTTAACTTAAGCCGACTTTATTTATCTCTGTTATTGGCATCACGTTTTTATAGTAATTTTTAAATGCCCCACAGTGGCACAGCAGTATGCCTGCGGTCTTACAACGGTAGAAACTGAGTTTCGATACCTATGGCGGGCAGACCACGGGTATCTTATTGTGTAGATTTGTGTTTATCTTCAAACAAACAAAACCTTTCTGTATATACGATGACATTTATGTGATCCATACATATTTACATCAGTGTAGGTGTAGTTAGTATGTAGTTGGCTGCCGCGCTACGAACCAGAAGATTCCATGTTCGAGTTGCGAATCCACTCACGATTTTCAGCTGGATGTTATACGATACGCAATATTCCACTATTTAGTTAAGATTACCATGCAGACGGCGAACCCTGCTGATTAGTTGCCATGTAATATATGGTCAGCAACTCGAAATTAGAGATGGTACTATATACAGACTTCAAAGTTCAGGTGTATAGCCTAAATTACATAGTATAAACATAAAAGGACAATAGAGCAAACAAGCTCATAACATGACATAAAAGAAACAACAGTTGGCGGTGGGTGGTGACCACAGCTTCCTTTCTTTTAGTCTTCCACTGCTAAATTAGGACGGCTAACTCAGACAGCCCTGGTGTAGCTTTGCGCGGTATTCAAAATAAAGAGGACGGTTCCTGGTAGGTTTAATTTTACAGTGGTAATAATACAACAAGTGACGGCCAAACACTGTTGAATAAAGGGTCTGGCTCAACATCAGTGTTCTTACATGAAGTTATGTCATGGTTTTCATAAATGCCCATGGGCATTTTAAAACACAACAACTAAAAACTGTTTTACATGAAGAACACTTTATTCTGAATCGAGATGTTTCAATTTAGTAGGAAACTACACGAGTGTCTACCCATACTTTATCTATGGCAAGGAATTGAACACTAGATTCTAGCGTTGTACGCTTACTGCTGATCTACATGTGGAGCTGAACGTAGGATTCAAAGTAGCTGAAAAGTATGTTTCACATCTTCGGGAAGGAGGCAGAATAAATAACAATTATATAAGGAATCTCTAAAATTTCCACTAATTATTTCACGCATGCGCTGTAGTTCATATATGTCTGTATATATAAATCTATAGTCTATATCAGTTTGATACAGCATCAGTTTCAGTGCATATAAACTTATTGTCGATATCAGTGTGAAGCAGCCTTATTTCTTGTGATGAATGACAATGTTAATGTGCAATGGACAATTTACTTCTTAAACGATTAATTGTCAAAGAGCATTTTGTGAAATACCACTGATTACATGTTAGTTTTAATAGGTACTCAGAAGCGTAACACTTCGCGATGTCCTCGTATCATTTAAATACTCAGCGATGCGAGAGACCTCGCACTTTTTCATCTTTATATGTGACCATCCACTAGGACTAATTCTTATATGATAACGTATGTTTATTACGTACTGTTATGATCACATTTTAGTGTGCTGAGCACGTGGAGCATACGTGTTGTAGCGTTAGAACTCGACATCGTTAATTCTAATCCAAAGTATCTGATACAAACATTTTGCGAGACATAATATGCAATCATCTAAAGCGCCATCTCTCGTTCAAGGAGAGTAGTAATAAATATGAATGTCTAGTTGACTATTCTAAGTTTTTATTGTTTTTTTATGTGGAATATAACTTTCTATTTACTTAAAAATCATATCTCTACATATTATTTACGACATATGATCGTGTCTTTAATATTAAGTTTCATGAATTACCAACTTACGCATATGTTATGTTTTATTACTGAGCAACAGCCACGGGGTTGCTTTTACATTTGTTATATAGAGCAGTTTATATGTTACGACTGTACATGTAATTAACGTTATTCCTTTACTAACAATCCATTTCATAATTGACTTATTGAGAATATATCACTCGATTACAACTGTTCAGTTTAAAACGTTTTAAATGACTCAAGACATAACGATCATAGACATATCAAGAAGTTATTCGATAAAGTGCTCAACATAACAGAGGGAAAATACAAGAGCAACTTCCAGTCTCACTGGTTGGATCAAGTCTACTGGGCCACCTGATAGTTAACAACAGTGCTTAAAGCTTCACTTGTAATTTTGTTCCATAGGCTCGTTGTGATTAAGAATAGTATGATATACACAGAAAGGTCAATCAGGTGGAACCTACAATTCGAAACAAATCCACAGCCCTATAGTAATTCACAATGAGTAACATAGCAAGGGAAATATATCATCTTTTTGGTTTAATATGACTAAAGCGGTCCAAATTCAAAATTACGTCAGACTGACTATCTTAGAAAATAGCGTGTGGCTAAGAAACAATACAAGTAATTGTTTTCACATCAAACTAATGAAATTTAGATAGGCGAACAAATAGGGCAAACCCGAAAGCTAAACAATCAGCCATATTGATTGACTGAAAATCTGACCAACAAAGAAACATTCTGAAAATTTACTGACTACTAATCTGGCTAACAAACAAGATATCTGATAAGTTCACTGACCAGACAGAAAATCTGGCAAAATGACTGACATAAAAATTGACGGACAGAGAAACATTTTGACAAACCTGACTGATAATACCATTCACTGTTGATTTGTTAACCTTATATCCTTGGATAATACCAATCACTGTTGATTTGTTGACCTTATATCCTTGGATAACATCATTCACTGTTGATTTGTTAACCTTATATCCTTGGATAACATCATTCACTGTTGATTTGTTAACCTTATATCCTTGGATAACATCATTCACTGTTGATTTGTTAACCTTCTATTCTTGGATAACACCATACACTGTTGATTTGTTAACCTTATATACTTGGATAACATCATTCACTGTTGATTTGTTAACCTTCTATTCTTGGATAACACCATTCACTGTTGATTTGTTAACCTTCTATTCTTGGATAACATCATTCACTGTTGATTTGTTAGCCTTCTATTCTTGGATAACATCATTCACTGTTGATTTGTTAGCCTACTATTCTTGGATAACATCATTCACTGTTGATTTGTTAACTTTCTATCCTTGGATAACATCATTCACTGTTGATTTGTTAGCCTTCTATTCTTGGATAACACCATTCACTGTTGATTTGTTAACCTTCTATTCTTGGATAACATCATTCACTGTTGATTTGTTAGCCTTCTATTCTTGGATAACATCATTCACTGTTGATTTGTTAACCTTCTATTCTTGGATAACATCATTCACTGTTGATTTGTTAACCTTCTATTCTTGGATAACATCATTCACTGTTGATTTGTTAACCTTCTATTCTTGGATAACACCATTCACCGCTGATTTATTAACCTTCCATTCTTGGATCATAGCAGTCAGTGTTGATTTATTAACCTTCCATTCTTGGATCATAGCAGTCAGTGTTGATTTATTAACCTTCCATTCTTGGATCATAGCAGTCAGTGTTGATTTGTTAACCTTATATCCTTGGATAACATCATTCACTGTTGATTTGTTAGCCTACTATTCTTGGATAACACCATTCACCGCTGATTTATTAACTTTCCATTCTTGGATAATAGCATTCAGTGTTGATTTATTAACCTTCCATTCTTGGATCATAGCAGTCAGTGTTGATTTATTAACCTTTTATTCTTCGAACACAGCTATAAGTGTAGATTAACTTTCTATTATTGAATCAGAGCAATCACCGTTGATTTTATCGAATCTATACATTATTCATGTAATAAACTGACTGTTGGAGCTAATGATTATTTACAGTTTTTAAAGTAGTGGGTTTTCTTGGGAAAACCTTTCATGAATAAAGTATAACTTTAATTTTCTGGTTATTATATGACGGCATAATGAGGTAAGGCTCACTCTTTTTTTAGGAAAAATATACATCAGTAGAACGTGTAGAAAATCGATAAAATGTATAGTTGTGTTATTTCGTTGCAATATGTATTCTAATTTTACCAAGCAAAATCAGAATATATATCCACATAAATGTGTTTTTTCTAAAGGTTTTGTCTGTGTTTTTAAACTAAAAAAACGCCTCCAGCAACCTTGATATTGTGAGCACCTACGTCAGCTTCAAGTCTTACTTATTCATTCATGTTTAACAGAATTCTCAGATCTCAACAAATTGAGCAAATTTTCAGAAAGAGTACAGTTCTATTGAAAAATGAAAACGTATTCAAATATATTTATTGAACGTACAGTTTCTATAAGATATAAAAAATGTGTCACTTCTTATTCACATATAACTACACAGGCAATATTTTGAAAACTAGTTTAAAAAAATGTGATGCTATAAATTTTGCAGAAGATTTTTGTTGTTAAAATTTAACACAAACACTCAGGAATTAACAAACATGTCACTCTTAACATGTCATTTCATTTTCTCTTCATATTCATAAGTAATGGACGGTTTGTTTGTTTTTGAATTTCGAATCCCCATCACACCAAACATGCTCGTTCTTTCAGCTGTTGCGGTGGTATAATGTAAAGGTCAATCCCACTATTTGTTGGTAAAAAATAGCCCAAGAGTTGGGGGAGGGTGTTGATGATTAGCTTTGTTTGTTTTTGTTTAATTTCGCGCGTAGCTACTCGAGGGCTATCTGCGCTAGCCGTTCCTAATTTTGCAGGGTAAGACTAAAGGGAAGGCAGCTAGTCATCACCACCCACCGCCAACTCTTGGGCTACTCTTTTACCAATGAATAGTGGGATTGACCGTCACATTATAATGGCTCAACGGCTGATAGGGCAGGCATGTTTGATGTGACGGGGATTCGAACCCGCAACCCTCAGATTACGACTCGAGTGCCTTAACCACCTGGCCATGCCGGGCCTGATGAGTAGATGTTTTCCCTCTGTTAAATTAGAGACGGCTAGCGCAGATAGCCTTCGCGTAGCTTTGCGCGAATTTCAAAAACAAACAAATAAATGCACATGGAAGGACATGACCAAAAACACTATAATTCTGTCACAGCGTCAGAAAAAAAGAAAAGGAAGAATCGGAAAGTTGCCAAATAAAATGATGAAGGAACAAATAATTGGATATAAATATAGATATAGATAGGTACGTACGTAGTTCACCACGCATACGCTGATATCACATTCGAAGTGGCTTGTCGGAAGTTATGAACACAATTGACAGAACCTTTATTTCCCTTGATATTAAGGTGCACAGTGTTCAACTCCCATTATTCAAAATGATGACGTAAACATGCAAATTATGTCTGGCTTTCCGATCGTAATGCTTCAGAGTTAGACTTGCGTTAATCGATTTACACTACATTAATTTATTATTCTTGATACCCGAATGACGGAGTTTGCAAGCGAGACGGTGACAAAAAATAAAGACGAAATTACTACAAGCTTCTAAAGTAACACAAAGAAAGTGTTTCCCGTGTTAGAATTATCGTCCATGAAAGTGAGTCATTATTGATCTTATAATTCTTGATACACTTTTCATAATACTTGTTTTTGAATTTTGTGCAAAGCTACACGAGGGCTATCTGCGCTAGTTGTTCCTACTTTAGCAGGGTAAAACTAAAAGAAAAGCAGTTGGTCATCACCACCGATCGCGAACTCTTGGGCTACTCTTTTATTAATGACTAGTGGGTTTGACTCTCACATTATAACACTCCCACAGCTGAAAGGGTGAGCATGTTTGGTCTGACAAGGTTTCGAACCTGCGTCCCTCATATTACAAGTCTATAGCTCTAACCACCTGGCCATGTCAGGCCCTTTTTATAGTGAAAGGTAAGTTTAACAAAACGCGTGGTCTGCAAACTGGATGGTAAAGAACTTACAATGGCCCTGCAGAAGTTAGATTCTCTGCAATTGTAGACTCTTTAAAAGTATTTTACAATTAAGAGAATTTATATCGTGGAATGGCCAGATCAATTACCTGATATCAATCCAACTGAAAATTTATGGGCTGAATTACACCGATTAACGAAAGACAACAAGCCAAATACAGAAGATGAACTTTTTGATGTAATCAAAGAAGGATGGCAGTCAATTCTACAATATCTGTAGAAACTAATTGAAAGTATTCCACGTAGATTTAAAGCAGTACTGAAGTCCAAGGGAACGTCGACTAAATATCAAGTTGTGAAACTAGTTTGTGTTATTTTTAGGTTTCATTTTTGTTTGATCATTTTGTACGCTAATTGGAAGATTCAAGAAACTACAGCAGATGTACAACACTTTTTTACGATAAAATGTAACTAAAATCATGAAACGTTTTAGGTACTTATAAAAGCTAGTGTTAAATTTATGATTCGAGTTTATATGTGAACACCCACCCCGAGTAGTTTTACTTTTTTATGTGTAATGAAAGACATAAGAAATTAACAACATTTTCAAGGGGGGACGTTTTACGTCCATCCCCTGTATATATATACATATGTATTATGGATAGTGCATACCACTGTTGTTTTTTTCAGTAGTATGCATGTCGATTGCCCAAATTTAACCATTGTTCACATCCTGCCATACCTCAAGTGGACAATGCCATACCTCAAGTGGACGATGCCATACCTCAAGTGGACGTAACAATTAAAAAAAAAAAAAAACTTTAATTGTAACAAAAGAATGATTGCTTTTAACATTTGTTTAGAAGCCGACCACTACCTTAACAGATAGGGTATCCAACTGACATTAATAAATACTAATATTTATAGTGTGTGTGTGTTTGTGTTTTTTTTCTGATAGCAAAGCCACATCGGGCTATCTGCTGATCCCACCAAAGGGAATCGAACCCCTGATCTTAGAGTTGTAAATCCGTAGACATACCGCTGTACTAGCAGGGGAGGTGCAATTATTATATAATTTTTGTTTTAGACCAAAGCTATCTACTGCGTTCACGGCGGAGAATCGAACTCCAGATGTTATTGTTGTAGCTTCACAGACTTACCGCTGTCCCACCGAGTGGCCGCTAGATGTCTACACTAAAGTAAACACATTAATAACTGATTTAATTTTCAAAACTTGAAAACGAGATCAGGAGTTGTGAAATTCACAAAACTGACATTCTTTTTAACTCATCTGACGATTTGTCAAATAAAATTAACCGTATTTATATCGTGTTAACCTCATAGTATCTTATGAGCAAAACCTGCTTACAAAGGTAATTTGACCTGGCAGTTAGAACAACTTACACTGGTATCACATACATGTATATTGAGGAAGAATACGAAAGATATGTAAGAAGGGCCCTGAACAAAAGTAGTGGTCCAGTTAGTGTTGTATAGACGAACCAGCAGAATCTTTTTATGGGCGTAAAATGTCAATTGTCATCAAATTCTACTTGTATGATATTTTAAAGGAACTCAAATGACATGACGGTGGGGTCATTAATTTCTGAATGCCTCACACATTGAATTCTCATTTAATGACTATAATTCAGTTATTTCTTGCTGTATATACACGATTTTTGTTTATTTAGTTAAAGATCGTCCCTCCTTGTCGCCTTGGAAGGCTTAGCTATCATTAATTGGTTAGCTACTTCCTCCCTTCTTTACCTTCCATCTACACTTATTGGCTAAAGTGAGTGACTCACAATCCGAAAGCCGCCCGTTCGAATCCTCGTATCACCAAGCATGCTCTTCCCTTTTTAGCCTTAGAGGCATTATAGAGTGACGGTTAATCCCATTATATACTGGAAAAGGAATACCCCAAGAAGTGGCGGTGGGTGGTGATGACTAGCTGCTTTCTTGTAGTAATTAAGGATAGCTTGCGAAGATAGCCTTCGAGTAGCAGTGCACATATATTCCAAAGAAACGAGCAATCATTACACATTTCAAAAGTTCCAAACAAAATTGCTAGTTTTAAGCTTCGCTTTGTTTTAAAATTCAGTTCTTGTTGGGTTTGTTTTTGCTGGAACAGTGATAAAAAAATTGGAAAACAAAAGAGTACCTCTATTATAAAATCAACATAATTCATGATGCCGACAAAATTTTGACTGCTTGTAAGAGTAAGTCCAAATTGCCCTTAAAACACGTATCGTATTTCCACCCTTATCATAAGGTTCCTCTTCATCATTCTGAATATAGAGCTCTTTACGTAAGTACTTCTATTGTCCTTCCTATACAACCTACATACAGCTATCAATTTTATATCACCCTAGAGAGGATTGAATATTATTGCCATTCTCGTGGGTTAAGGGCTTCATCGATTCTTCAGATGTAATGAGAACTATAACAGTCATGTTTAAAATAAGTAATACTACAAGGTTATATATTTCCAAGATATCCTATTATTTCCACTACTGTGCAAATATTTTTCCTTTTATTCTTACTAGGTAAAATGCGTCTGTAGAGTGCAGTGTAACTTTTATGTCTCTCTGTGTGTAAATTTAAGCGAATAGCAATATAGCTACTATATCTGCTGGATGATCAAGGTTTGATACTGTACAGAATAGTAGAATAATATGCATTCCTATATTACATTGGACACCACTGTTGTAACATAATGTCATTACCCGTGAGCCTTCTGTTATGCAAATCATATTCAGATTCTATTGACGAGCCGAAGCTGGTAAAGGGAAGTACATTTGCCATGGTAACAAACTTCTTCCAAGCTAATGCGTAAAGTTGCTACGACAACTACTATCTGTTAATTATGGCTAGAAGCAACGATAGGGTACCTGCTCAAGGAGCAAATATGTTGTTCGCAGCCGCAATTGGACAATATGAAAATGTACAATGGACTTAGTAAGATCGGAATGTATGTTAGACACCGAAAGAGGTAAATTTTTGAAATTCAAAAGCCCTTTATTTGACATAGCCAAACCGTTTTGTACAAAATTTTAAAAATGCGTCATAAGAAAAATAATTTAAGAAAGTTCGGATTTCAACTTTCAATTTGCACAACATCATGGCTCTTAGCGCTAGTTCACCTACGTTGGCTTATTCGCAAGAAGGTTGATGGTGAAGGTTCTCGACTTTAAGAGCTGATTTCTTCACGAAAACACCATATAGAGAAAACCTATTTTCGGATTCGAGGCATAAAATGCATATGGTAAAATACTGCTTCACGTATTTTTTGGGTATAAAAGTTACAAGGATGTCCATGTGGGTAATGTTGTGTTCTTGTCCTTTCCAACACTCACGGTAAAGAAGTTGTCGAAAATATTAAGTGACATTATTTATTATTTTACGTAAAATATATTAAAGACCCCATGGATCCCGCATCAACGATCTTAGAATCGACTTAATTTATTATTAGGACAAGAAATAATTTCTACACTATACAATAGATGTTTCGAACTGTAAATCAATCGATAAGAATAACAGTTTTTATAATGAACTATATGTGAAGTAATGACACGTACTAAGAGTTGTGAACCTCCCAACACACACACAATAGCACAATAATGTCTGCGGATTTAAACTGCTAGAATCCCGGTTTTGATACTCGTGGTGAATAGAGCACAAATAGCCCATTGTGTAGCTTTGTGCTTAATTACAAACAAACTTCTATCAGCTTCAGTAAAATAAATCATGCTTTATTTTAAAATTATTGTAGGGTATTGAATTTATAATAATATGCGTATATATTAGTGAAATTAAATAATTTATATCTAAATGAAGTTAAATGAATATACAAAACTGCGAGGAAGGACTACGTTTAAAACAGCAAATCCCGACCTCTAGTAAACTATATCATAACTATAAAATATTGAAGCCATAAACCAAAACATGTTAACATGATTTTTTTTATTTTAAAATACGTCTATTAGTCTTTTTTTTTAACATGTGAGACAGCTTTTGTTGTTACCATTTATTGCTTTAACAACAATATAATTACTATAATCAGCTTGTTAGGTTAAATTATAGTTTAAATTTAATATGCCTAGTTGAGGCCATAAAACTTAACTTCATAAAGTTTGAAAAATGCAATGGAAGGCGCAACATAGTCAGCGACCATTCACATACATTGAATATATTTTAGTGAAATTAAAGAATTTATATCTAAACGAAGTTAAATGAATATACAAAATCATGACTGATAGACGGTGTATCCCACCGCAATCTGGGTCCTACTTCTTCAGTCACCTCCAAAACCTAGGATACATTATATAATCCCACGTTGTAGTTTGTACCTTAGAATCCTTTTTTATATATATATGCAACGTATTTAAACTTTTTTAATTTCATGTTAATGTGTTTTGGTTTATGTATTGAATATTTTATTGTAATAATTAAATCAGTTACAAAGAAGGATAAACTGAAAGAGAGTGTTTAGAAACAGGACAAAATTCCATGTTAATTTTCGTATCAAGAACATCTCGATACAAAGGAATAGGAGAACTGAAGAACTGACTTAAATGTCCTTACCGAGGAATGACGGTCTTCTCCAAACTTACAAGAACCAGATGCTGTCGTAATTGTGTTGTGGATAAAAATATAAAGTCGTATTTTCATAAGCAAGAAACCGATAAACGAAACTGAAGGAAAAGAAAATATGTTTACATATTATCTGCATGTTTGAGTCAGAAGACGGTATTATAACAATCACAGCTAAGGAAACAAGTTAAAAATATACTGCTTACTCGATTTATTTTTTTCCTTTTCTGTTCGACAACAAAGATACTAAACTTTCACTAATGGTTGCTTTTTAAGTTACCTTGAACAACAATGGATGATTCTACCAGTAAAATCTGCAAGAGTTCTCCTTAGTGACGCTCTTAGAGTGTCACGTGAGGTCGACATTTTGGATAATACGGAAAATATCGAACTTCTGGTTTACTATCATGAATGGATTAACAAGATTCCCACTGTCCCTATCTACTATCTAGCGAAACCACAGCCAAGGGAAAGGGCTTGGAGAACCAAGCAACCATTTATACATGCAGTAAAATTGGCCCTGCGTGGCCAAGCGTGTTAAGGCGTTCGACTCGTAATCTGAGGATCGCAGGTTCGAATCCCCGTCGCACCAAACATGCTCGCCCTTTCAGCCGTGGGGGCGTTATAATGTGACGGCCAATCCCACTATTCCTTGGTAAAAGAGTAGCCCAAGAGTTGTCGGTGGTGATGACTAGCTGCCTTCCCTCTAGTCTTGCACTATTAAATTAGGGACGGCTAGCGCAGATAGCCCTACTAGCTGCCTTCCCTCTAGTCTTGCACTATTGAATTAGGGACGGCTGGCGCAGATAGCCCTCGTGTAGCTAAAAAGAAAGAGTAATACTGACGAAACAGAGAGAGAGTTAATAACATTGAGAAGTTTTTACATAAACATTTACGTTCTCGTCCTCGTGACTTCTAGGCCAAAGTCACTTCAGTTTTGCTTCTGTTTTTAAAATGCCTTCAAGGAACTTCGAAACACCCATCATTGAGCACAAGAATGGAATCAACTGCACAAAGCAAATGTATATTAGGTCGACTGCATTCAGTTGACACATTCAAATACCTAAATAGAAGCCAAAATACGAAAGCGACATTAATATTGAAATATCTGTCTTCGTGTGTACGGTAAAATAAACACCCGCATTTTCTCACAAAATTACACGCTAACAAAATGAATACATAACTGATTTGACGACAGGCATATGGAAAAACACAGAATTCATGTTTATTGTTCCACTAATATTTAAATATAAAACTTTATCCAACAGGTATTTGATAAGTTCACGAACTTTCGACGCTACAATCAGGGATTCGATTCCCCGTGGTGAACATGGTGCAGATAACCACTGTATAGCCTTGCACTAAAATAAGCTCAAACAGCAAGTGTTCTTACACACATTCTGTATCGCATTGTTTTTCTGTGTTTGTTGTCTCTACAGTGCTCCCCAGAGGCACAGCGGTATGTTTGCGCAATCACATCACTAAAAAACCGGGTTTCAATACCCGTGGTGGGCATAGCACAGATAGTCCATTGTGTAGTTTTGTGCCTAATTCCATATAACTTAATCAAATGCCTCTACACATTTTAACTGGACATTGCAAGGGAATTAAAAGAGATAACAAATCGAATATTTTCTATGTTCCCTAAGTATAATGTGACTATCCTTTTATATAATCATGTGACAGTAAAAAGGTTTCTTTTACGTTATGATCGGTAAGAACTCTAACTGTACAGTCTTTCACAACAGGTTTATGTATCGACTTTTTTACTAAGCGTGAGGAAGAAAAATTAGAATATAAACAACTTGTACGGGTCTCCCGCTAGTACAGCTGTAACTCTATGGATTTACAACGCTAATATCAGAGGTTTGATTCCCGTCGATGGACTCAGCAGACAGCCTGATGTGGCTTTTCTATCAGAAACACACACACGCAACTTATACATAATTTAGAAATTTTATTTCAGGCTTAAGAAAATTTCATATACCACTTAGTTTTCGAAAAAAATAATACGATTGGAAGAAAAAACAGGTATACTTTAAGGTTTATCTGATTTTTTTCCTCAAACTGCTTAAAGCTTAGGCCCAGCATGACCAGGTAGTTAAGGCACTTGACTTGTAATCCGAGGGTCGCAGGTTCGAATCCCCGTCACACCAAACATACTCATCCTTTCAGCCGTGGACACGTGATAATGTCACGCACAATCCCACTTTTTGTTGATAAAAGAGTAGCCCAAGAGTTAGCGGTGGGTGGTGATAACTAGTTGCCTTCCCTCTAGTCTTACACTACTAAATTAGAGACGGCTAACGCAGATAGCCCTCGTGTAGCTTTGCGCGAAATTCAAAACAAATTAGTCTTATATCTTTAAGAAACAACAGGTTGAAATTTATCAACCGTGCATCGAACGAACGAATTCCATCGTATTGGTACGATACAAAAGATAGTAAGGTTACCTTTAAGTCAATATATTTATGTTTCGTACGATCAAGTCACACAAAGATTTTGAATTTAATACATTCTACCTCTAAGTACGAGCACAATTAATCAGCATACTAAAATGTTCCTCAAAAATTAAATTTACAACTGTTTCTAAGCTGGCGCCCATTTTGCAAAAATTATAAGCAGCTGATATCAACAGAGGGCGCTTTCTGTAGGATATGACGTCATATGGTGGTAATATTTTGCACAACGTGCAAGTCTTCTAACTCGAATTTGTAACCACATTTTACTCCACAAGTTACGTCTTACAATCTTTTTTTTTTATCTAAATCCAATGTGCATATTTACACACGGTGATAAATGTGGATTAATTTAAGTTAATAAAATTAAAATTATTTTTTTCCGTGTGTTTTTAGTGCTTATAACACTCTGCCGAGGTAGGCAGAGCACAGACAGCCCATTGTACAACTATTGGATTAACAACAAACAACTCTTATCGAGGTTTTAACTTCAATTTTACAAATGACCTTATTCAATCATTATTTAGTATTTTGTGAAACGATATATATATCAAAATGCTTCTATACACCGACTTAGCTCAATGTCCCAAACAACTGTTCTTTATTTCATAGGGCCTCACGAGTTCAAACTCTGGGTCATAGGAAGCATATCTCACATCTAAGTAAGGAAGCACTGCTCTTCGCATAACTATCGTGACCTGACATCCTAATATTTCTCGTTAGTGACATATAACTTATAAACACATAACACTACACACACACACACACGCACATACTGGTATTTATAACTTTTCATGTTTTAAAACGCTTTGTTTCACAATTTTTAGTACAGACACAATATGCTTTAATTTTTTCAGAAAAAAATTTAGATACAAATACGTGTCACATAATATAATTTAAAGAGATTACTTCCGCAGATGTTTTTATTTATAAAAAAACAAGCAGTCAGAGTAGATGTTTTTGATAACAAATCATGTATAATTACCATTTCAAAACTGTCAATTTAGAATAGATTTAACAGTTAAAGTTTTGTCCATTTAAAGCAGATTTAACCATTTAAGTTTCTTTTAAATGTTAATAAACACTTAGATCTCTTATAGAATCATACATAAATGAAGACTTGGTCTTACTTTTAGACGGACACCGTCTATTTTTCTTAGCAAGCCTAGCCTTTCCTTTTCCAAGAGATTCTGGAAAGATGACAGCTGTATCACTTCGATTTAGGTATTCTTGAATATTGTCTTTCTCGGTCTCCAACCTTTCATCTGTCTCCTCCTTGATGACAAGTCGTGTCTTTATCTCGTCATCTGTACAGTCCTCATCAGTTCTTGATGAGCTATTTTCACTCTCCTTGTTCAGGGCACTGACAAAATTTGAGGGGGCATTTAATTGTTTTTCGATGACGGATTGTGTACACTCATTGCTATTCCTAACACTCGTATTTAGCGTCAGCTGAAAACTGTTCTTCAAAGAACCATTTTTAGGACTGGGACAGTTTAAAACCTCTTCATTGCTTTGCTCTTGTAAAAAATTCTGAAGGTTCTCAGATTTATCTTTTTGTGCGTCGCTCACTATTTCGTTACATACTGATCCATGGGTAACTGAGTGATCTTCTTTAGGACTCGAGCATTCTAGAACTTCTGGGTGGTGCATTTCGGCTTCTTCTGGCATATCTTCAAGTTCCACTAACAAAACGGGGAAAAAATTAACAAACATATTAAAATACAATTTATTTTCTCTGAAATAAAAAGACGCTATGCTTAGTTTATGGTAGCCTACCTTTAATACACTTTGAGGTAAAACTAAAACGTTAAACGGTGGTTTGTAATTGGTTTCTATGTAACGATGCAATATGGCCACACTTTCTACATGTACACGCAATGCAGTCGCTGAAAATATGATTTACAGCCACCTGAACAACATTTATCTGGTCCATTACCAGCTCTGGATCACATGGCCAGGTATTAGGACACATGATTCGCAATCTGAGGGTTTCGAATTTGAATCTACGCCCCACCAAGCATGTTCGCCCTTTCAATCGTGGAGGCGCTATTATGCAAGGTCAATCCCACTATTTTCCCAAGAGTTGGCGGCGGGTGGTGATGACTGACTGCCTTTCCTCTGGTCTCAAACTCTTGACCAATTCCAGATCAGAAACGAATAGACTTTTCACTAAAGTTTTTTGCCTCAATATTTTCTTGGAAATGATATTATCCGAAACACAGCAAGATGAAGTAAAACTCTCTAGAGTCTAGACCGTAGTGGAACTCGTGTGGGAATATAAAACTATACAAAAAAAATCGCACAAGATACAGAACTGTTGCCATACCACTGTTATTGTCAACCCCGGATTAAGGCATGGGCTTACCGGGTTGAAACCCAGGGCCGCAAGCTGTGACTATTAAATGTATTGCACGTGGAGGTTCTGTCACTAGAAGGCCTCTATAAGTTGAAAAGCCTAGGATCAATAAAAACCTTAATCCTACCGTGGTTATAGTTCTCAGACTGGTCGAACAGAGCTCCCTCCTGTGGTTATAGTTCTCAGACTGGTCAAACAGAGCTCCCTCCTGTGGTTATAGTTCTCAGACTGGTCGAACAGACCTCCCTCCTGTGGTTATAGTTCTCAGACTGGTCGAACGGACCTCCCTACTGTGGTTATAGTTCTCAGACTGGTCGAACAGAGCTCTCTCCTGTAGTTATAGTTCTCAGACTGGTCGAACAGAGCTCCCTCCTGTAGTTATAGTTCTCAGACTGGTCGAACAGAGCTCCCTCCTGTGGTTATAGTTCTCAGACTGGTTGAACAGAGCTCCCTCCTGTGGTTATAGTTCTCAGACTGGTCGAACAGACCTCCCTCCTGTGGTTATAGTTCTCAGACTGGTCGAACAGAGCTCCCTCCTGTTGTTATAGTTCTCAGACTGGTCGAACAGAGCTCCCTCCTGTTGTTATAGTTCTCAGACTGGTCGAACAGAGCTCCTTCCTGTGGTTATAGTTCTCAGACTGGTGGAACAGAGCTCCCTCCTGTGGGTATAGTTCTCAGACTGGTCGAACAGAGCTCCCTCCTGTGGTTATAGTTCTCACAAACTGTACATATCGTATACAAAATAATTCACATTTACAAATATTTTGACCTTCTGAAGGAGCGTGAGCAAATAAATAGACAAGTTTTTATCCACAAAAAAAATTAACGAAAGAATGATAAACTTTAGAAATACTCTGCGAAAAATTCTCGGCACTTCAGGAACGGAAGTTTCAAAATTACACGAGTCTTTGGTGTACTTTAACAAACGGGCAATTAGTTTCCGACCGAGAAACGTGAATGGAATATTTACCGTATTACTTAGAATGTATATAATGGTTCTATTAAGCTTTGTGGTTGCCTTAGATTTCTCCTATCAAGGAAACTTTACATTTCAGATGGTAAACTCTTGTTGTACGATCAGAAGAACTACTGATACCAGCTTGCTAGCTATAAGAGATGAAATTCCTGCGCTGAGTTATCGAGACAGCAATAAAATATTACTAATTCAGCATAAAACGTCAAGCCGCTCGTGTAATTTAAAAACAACTTTTCCGTGAGCTATGCAGAATAAAGTAGATATGAAAGTGATCAATCCCTTCTCCAATATGCCTATTAAGTATTTATGAATACTTTCTTGTCGTGTGATTTAATATTTGTTGTACACAAGGCGTTCAAAAAAAGAAATAGTATTTTCAGCCGCGGCATAACGGCTCATAAGACAGCTCTGAGATTTTGTCGTTGTTGTTTTTTTCAAGTATAAACTTTTAGCTCACAGCTCCATATTTCTCTTGACCTTCTGAGACCAAAACTGTTTCGATTATTGTATTTGACCACGCCCAAGGTTTCAGAGATTAATTTATTCTAATCCTCTATAAAATAATTTTAATTTGAAGTAGGCCTCTAATGAGTAATAAAATAAAATCGGAAACACGCGCGCCCCACAATTGGTATTGTTGGTGCATAAAAATATTGTTAATAAAAAGGAGAAAAAAGTCTCATAAATTAACTTACTCTATTCCTGCTTGAAAGAATTTCAAGTGCCGAGGTTATTGTGAATTCCCTCTTGTTTTACCTTATGTTAGACGTGCGTGAATATATAATGACAAAAGATCTGGTAAGGGAAAAATCAAAATCCATGTTATGTAAGAAGCATAAGATGTTACATGTTTCCATAGTGTTGTAATGTAGATACTGTCTTTCAAAATATGAATACTTTATTAATTGTTATCAGTTTAACTTTGTTTTTCATACCTAGAAAGTGGACTGTAGAAAATTAAGCCTTATTTGTACAATACCTATAAAGCGGAACTGACGTACTAAAGCGTTACTGTTTGTTTGTCGGTTGTTTCTTTTTAATTTCGCGCAAAGCTACACGAAAGCTATCTGCACTAGCCGTCCCTAATTTAGTAGTGTAAGGCTAGATGGAAGGCAGCTAGTCATCACCACCCACCGCCAACTCTTGGACTACTCTTTTACCAACGAATAGTGGGATTGACCATCATATTATAAAGTCTCCACGGCTGAAAAGGCGAGCATCTTTGGTGTGACGGGGATTCGAACCCGCGACCCTCGCATTACGAGTCGAACGCCTTAACCCACCTGGCCATGCCGCGCAACGGGTTACTATTAATTCCGTTTTGTTTTTGTTTCGTTTTTGTTTCTTGAAGAAAAAAAAAAAAAAAAGTCGAATAATAGACAATTACAGATGTTCTGACAGCGAAACACGAAGTGTTTTTATTACATTAGGACCTAGATAAGGAAGAAAGAGCAACGTGAAAATTAACCGAGATAATGTGCTAACATACGTGCTAACCTATCTATGAGGTGTGCAACTGACTATATCTTTGCAGTTTTATCTTGTCCTTGGTGTCATGACGTTCCTCAGACCATTAATTCAATTATTCTTCTGATTAAACCTGTAGATTTACGATTTGATCCTGACCACTATAAACTGAGAACTGCGTTTTAATTATGACTTTAAGAATTCTCTGTAATCTATTGATTATTTATTGTAGTGTATGCTTAATTGTATTATTTTAGTGCTAGGCATCTATTCATAGACGTTTTAATTATAACTTCAATAATTCTCTGTAATCTATTGAATATTTATTGGAGTATATGTTTAATTGTATTATTTTAGTGCTAGGCATCTACTTATACACGTTTTAATTGTGACTTTAATAATTCTCTGTAATCTATTGAATATTTATTGTAGTGTATGCTTACTTGTATTATTTTAGTGCTAGGCATCTACTTATAGACGTTTTAATTGTGACTTTCAGAATTCTCTGTAATCTATTGATTATTTATTGTAGTGTATGTTTAACTGTATTATTTTAGTTCTAGGCATCTATTTATAGATGCCCCACGCTAGTACGGCGGTAAGTCTACGGATTTACAACACAAAAATCAGGGATTCGATTCCCCTCGGTGGGCTCAACAGCCCGATGTAGCTTTGTTATAAGACAAACAAACAAACAATCTATACATAGAAACATTTTCGTTATTACTGTGTTTCCTTTTTATATGAAGATCTAAAAACGAAAATTTTCCTAACCCTATTTGTATTTCCATAAAGCATGAGTTTAGAGCGTTATAAATTTTTCATGTTTAAAAACAAACACAAGTTTGCGAATGGACTAGTTTTATTCTTCACAGAGACTTGGTCAGTGTAGATGGTCAGTATTTCAGAAAAACCGTCGAAGTTCATTCAGTACCTGGGTAAAAATTTTCTCATTGAAGGACAAGAAGGTATTTTTTTATAACCGTTGAGTTTGGCCCAGGTGTTAGCGCTCCACTCACCACTGGGGAGACATAAAACTACGTTTTTTTTTGTTCGAAGTTAAGCTCTCTGTACACTGCTATCACGAGTATCGATTATTTTTGTTGTTGTTTTTTTTAATTTCGCGCAAAGCTACGTGAGGGCTATCTGCGCTAGCCGTCCCTAATTTAGCAGTGTAAGACTAGAGGAAAGGCAGTTAGTCATCATCACCCACCGCCAACTCTTGGGCTACTCTTTTATCAACGGATAGTGGAATTGATCGTCACATTATAACTCTCCAACGGCAGAAAGGGCAAGCGTGTTTGGTCTGACAAGGATTACAACCCGCGACCCTCGTATTACGAGTCGAGTGCCTGGCCATGCCGGGCCTTCACGAGTATCTAAACCCGGTTTCTAGTGTTGCAAATCCGCAGAAATACCGTTGTGTCACTGGGAGAGGGGTTGGTACGACAATAGTTTTTCAGCTGAAATTGAAACTCGCGGGCACGCTCCAGTCCAAAAACAGAAAATGAAAGAACTAAAGTATCTTGGTGCCTTTCAAGAGATGAAAATTGTTGGCTATATCTACATAAGCCTCCCAGTTGCACAGCAGTTGGCAGTGCACAAATAGCTCACTGTATAGCTTTGTGCTTAATTACAGATATAATCGAATGACGAATCAAAATACATCTTAAAAAGCAAAGAATAAAGATATTTTATAATTCATCAAAAATATTCCGTTTTCAATATTACAAAAACTATGTAAAGCTCACTAAACTTTATAAAAATAGCATTTGATAAAAAAAAACATGTATTGAAAAAACATAACAACAAAGACCACAGCAAACGTAGGTAAAAATAACAGCAAAGACCACAGCAAACGTAGGTAAAAATAACAACAAAGACCACAGCAAACGTATGTGCAAATAACAACAAAGACCACAGCAAACGTAGGTAAAAATAACAACAAAGACCACAGCAAACGTATGTGCAAATAACAACAAAGACCACAGCAAACGTATGTGCAAATAACAACAAAGACCACAGCAAACGTATGTGCAAATAACAACAAAGACCACAGCAAACGTAGGTAAAAATAACAACAAAGACCACAGCAAACGTATGTGCAAATAACAACAAAGACCACAGCAAACGTATGTGCAAATAACAACAAAGACCACAGCAAACGTAGGTAAAAATAACAGCAAAGACCACAGCAAACATATGTACAACCTCTACATCCATCAGCCGCTGCTGTTTTCCTGGAAAGAATGAAAACACACGATGGCTGATCCTTTGTCCAGACCATTTTAATGCATTGTGTTATTAGACATTTACCAAAAGAGGACTGACTTTAATTGCGTTCCATTAATGCCCTCCCATTTACCCTCTTGAAATTCTACTCGAGAATAACAAATTCTGCTAGAGAAACGGACACCGATTGGCACTTCAGTTACGTAGCTGTAACAGTGGACAAGAACTCTTCTTTAAACGAGCGACGCAAAGGAGAGTAGTCGCATATATCACTTCAATGTAGTGCAAATAATTTCTTTCTAATGGTAAAGTTACCCGCAAGCAATAGAAATACAACATGTCAAGGAGGCTGTACATACTTCTTTGGCTATACTGCTAATTAAATATATATAAAAATGAAATTTGATACTAGTTAGGGATATCAAAATTTATAAGCCTAACTTGGTCTGTTCAAAAAAAAAAGGCAGAGAGGGAGAAAACAAGAACCTGGAATTTGTTATAATAATCACATTAATACTACACAGACTTTTAGTGAGTAAGAAGAAAAAAAAAACACCCATATAGTCTGTTACATTTAATTTTGTAATATCAAAAATTCACTTTTTGATATTATTACTTGAGAAAATTTAACAGTGCTTTTATTATAATGCTGACAAAAAAAACTTCCACAAAAGTTTCTTTCAACAATGAATTAAAAGCGCTACAACTTTTGAAAAGAATATTGGTTTGTTTTGAATTTCGCGCAGAGCTACTCGAGGGCTATCTGCGCTAGCCACCCCTAATTTTGCAGAGTAAGACTAGAGGGAAAGCAACTAGTCATCACAACCCACCGCCAACTCTTGGGCTACTCTTTTTACCAACGAATAATGGGATTGACCGTCATATTATAAAGTCTCCACGGCTGAAAAGGCGAGCATGTTTGGTGTGACGGGGATTCGAACCCTCGACCCTCGGATTCGAGTCAAGTGCCTTAACCACCTGGCCATGCCGGGGCCTCTGAAGTATACAAGAGAATCCTAACAATCTTAACAGTCACCAAGAGAACAACAGAATAATCCTTATATAACGATAGAGAAATATTAAAACAGTGAAAACAATTCAGAAAGAACAACAAGTTATCGTCAAATAACAACCCGGACACATTCTGTTGTGTTTAGGGCTTGGTTATGATTAACCAGTATTTCGAATTTGTTTGTTTGTTTTTGAATTTCGCAAAAAGCTACTCGAGGGCTATCTGTGCTAGCCGTCCCTAATTTAGCTGTGTAAGACTAGAAGGATGGCAGCTAATCATCACCACCCACCACCAACTCTTGGGCTACTCTTTTATCAACGAATAGTGGGATTGATCGTAACGTTATAGCGCCCCTCAGCTGAAATGGCGAGCATGTTTGGCGCGACGGGGTTGCGAACCCGCGACCCTCAGATTACGAATCGAACGTCTTAACCCACCTGTCCATGCCGAGGCCTAATTTCGTATTTAATTTGATTAATTTCAACATCATTTTACCATACATTTTGGGCCTGGTTAAGGCGCTACCCGTAAACTGAGGATCGTGGGTTCAAATCCCCTTCACACCAAACATCCTCGCCCTTTCAGCCGTGGGGGTTTTATAATGTGACGGTCAATCCCACTATTCGTTGGTAAAAGAGTAGACCCAGCGCAGATAGCCCATGGTAGCTTTGCGTGATGACAAACAAGCAAGTTCCAAGTTTGACTGTGTGGGTATTTGCGCGAAATTCACAAACAAACAACCCATACATTTTAAACGTGGCATTTGAATTTGGCACCTATTCTGCATGTTTAAACTGGCTAATATGCTCGTGTCTTGTTTCTCGAACTACTGCAAACTATTTTTTACTTGGATTAGCCAGTCAAGCTAAACAAAAGAAATTCTATTCTCGCTGTAATAGGTCTTTTACTCTTTTCCATATTACTTCGTGAATAATTTTAAGACACTTTGCATTTGAGTCTTTGTTATGAACTTAGACTTGAATTTGAAGACGTACCAAAGTCCATCCCAAAGCGGATGGACGTGTCAAAGTGCATGCTGAAAGCTGCCAAAGTCAAATAGTCATTCAAGGTTAAGGTCATGAAGGTCAGATAGCAAAGGTAAAGTTAAAACTTAAAAGGGGTTTTTCTGTCTGATTTTCCGTTTTGTTTTTTCATATTTGGAAATAAATTTTAATAATGTTTGTTAGATATTTGTACAGTTCAGGGTTTTTTCCTGACCCGAAATCTGTATCTGAACACAAATGTAACGAACTCTTCATGCTCTAACAAGACACTCAAGCAAGAGATCCACAATGTTTGTTTTGAAAGTTCCCTTTCTAATTATTTTTCACTAAAATACGTGAAAATAACCATCGTGTTTTCTTACGAAGTGGCCCGTCATTCGTTGCTAAAAGAGTAGCCCATGAGTTGGCGGTGGGTGGTGATGACTAGCTGCCTTCCCTCTAGTCTTACACTGGTAAATTAGGGATGGCTAGAGCAGATAGCCCTCGCGTAGCTGTGCGCGAGATTTAAAAAAAAAAAACTTACAAAGTGTACTTCGTAACACAGGCGTCACCATCATAAATCTAATTTTTTTTTTTTGCAATAACGTCACACATTTATCTCGAAGATAAATCGAGTATATGGTTATAAACGTAATCTTCACGTGTAACTGGGTTGGATCAGGTGAATGTTATGAAACGTGCGTTCGAATTTTGGAAACTCAGATTAATATTTCTATTGCACGTTTTTGTTGCTTTTCAAAGGAAAAAAATAACGTAAAAATTGATTTGGATTGAGTTGCATCCAAAGAAAAACGCTTAGAAGTCCGAAAGCATTTTCTTACGAATCAAAGGAAAACATATGTAGTGTTTTTGTTTGTTTTGAATTTCGCGCAAAGCTCTCTGTGCTAGCCATCTCTTATTTAGCAGCTAACCTTACTCATCATCAGCTTTGTGGATACTCTTTAACTAATGTTAAGTGGTACTGACCGTCGCACAATAACACCTCCATAACTGAAAGGGAAAGTACGTTTGGTGGAATGAGGATTTGAACCCGCAACCCTCAAAGTATTAGTCAAACGCTCCAGCCACCTGACCAAGCCAGGTCTCATAACTATGTTAAAATGCGAATAATAAGCAGCAAACTTCAAAGTGGACGTCAACGTCAACATTCCATTCAGATATCATCATGAGCACAAGGACAATTTGAAGATTGGTCTCACCCTCATTTCTTCACTTCCTCCCTAAACATCTGGTGACACCCCACAGTCAATCCTGCAGTATTTTCAAAAAGAAATATTAGAATTATTACTCGCTAATTTCACTGCAGTAGACTGCATTCTTTTTGCCTCTATAGCTAACAGCACAAAAATCAAGAATGGTTTGAAAAGTTATGGAGTGAAGATGCCTGTGACAGAAAAAGGCACCAAAGCAAAGATCGTTTCGTTTGTAGAAACTAGAGGAAATGAAGTTTGAACTCAACCAAAAAACGAGGCAGACGGGAGTTTCTCCTTGTTACTAGACGAATGGACCTATAAACGAAATAAAAGTAACGTGTGCACTGACATTCGTGCCACAAGCAAAAATTATGGACTTGTCAAAATAACAATAAATAGTAGTATGTCAGCTACCAAGGCAGTTGAGATTGCCGTCAACGAGCTGAAAAGGTTTGAGTGGGATTTGAAAGGATGCATCATCGCTGTTGTCAGTGACATTACTCCTGTGATGAAGATGGATCATTTGATGGGTGTGAGCCGCCATGTTTGTCACAGCCGTGGAATTCATCTAGCTGATGATGTTCACTATAAATCGTCTGATACGATTTATGAGAAAGCAAAAGAAATTAAGAAAGCTACCAATAAAACAGACTCAGAAGAAGATGGTGAAGAGGAGTGGACACAAAACGAAGGCTGGGATGAAAAAGTCATGTGAGTGACTTTCGAATTATGGTCGGAAGGATTTAAAAAATTGTTTACATTTATCACAAATCTCCAGTCAAAAATGATGATCTCCAGAAACTAGTCAAAGCTTAAAAGAAGAAAGAACTACATTTGCTTATGGACACTCGAAATGGAACACTCATAACGTTACAGAGTTCTGCGAATTGAAAAGCACTGTCACAGAAGCCCTGATTGATCTTTCTGTCATTTACCTTTTCCCCTCTTAAAAGAAAATACAAAGCTCATTTCAGAAATTATCAAGGCCCTAGAACTTGTGGAAATAAATGTCTTAACATTTCATACTGATAGTTTTGGAAGAGCCTTATATAAATATTTTTGGCTGTCTTGGCAATTTCATTCCTAGATGGACATGAGTCATCTTGCAGCAGTGGGTTGTATGTATTTGGGTCCTCCAATTATCAAAACAAGCCAGCAAGATGGGTCTCTTCTCACGTCCATCCACGAATGAAATTGCCAAGGCAGCCAAAAACATTTATATAACACTCTTCCAAAATCATCAGAATAGAAATAGTGGACCAAGGAAAAAATCAAACTGTTGATGTAACAAAAACAGTAAAGAAACTGAGCAAAGCAGCGGAACTTGATGTTATGATACCAGAGACGAATAAAAGGGAAAAGGAAAAAAAATTCTTCACTCAAAGGAACCTTAAAACATTTAAACAGAGAAATGCCTGTTTTGGAAAGCACCAACGAATGTACAAATTCAATGTAGATCATATTAAGTGCTCTGATAACTACAACTGCAGTTTCTGTAAAGGTTTGGTTTGGTTTGAATTTCGCGCAAAGCTACTCGAGGGCTATCTGCTCTAGCCCTCCCTAATTTAGCAGTGTAAGACTAGAGGGAAGACAGCTAGTCATCACCACCCATCGCCAACTCTTGGGCTACTCTTTTACCAACGAATAGTGGGATTGACCCTCACATTATAACGCCCCCACGACTGAAAGGACGAGCATGTTTGGTGTGACGGGGATCCGAGCCCGAGACCCTCGGATTACGAGTAGAGTGCCTTAACCACCTGCCCATGCCGGGCCATTTTGTTTCGTTGGTAAAAGAGTAGCCCCAGAGTTGGCGGTGGGTAGTGATGACTAGCTGCCTTCCCTCAAGTCTTACACTGCTAAGTTATGGATGACTAGCGCAGATAGCCCTCGTGTATCTGTGCGCGAGATTCGAAACAAACCAAACCAAATTTGAATAGTCTAACTTCAAGTGGTCTGTACCAAGTAATAAATAAAACGCTTATTAAAACTAACCCCTTGAAAAAAAAGTTTATATTAAATGCTAGGACACAAAGCAATCTATTAATTAAAGTAATTATACGAAAAGTTAGTTATCCGTTACAGATGCCAAGAAATAATTCGCTGCTAATTTAGATTTAAACAGCGTATTTCACAGAAAATGCAAATCGTTGTTTAATAGCGTTCCTTACAGTGAAACGTGTGAAATAATTGTCATTTGTTGTTCAAAATCTGAAGTTACGTTATTAAAAGTTAGTCTGGATGGAATTCGTATTAACTGTCTGCACATTATCTCTGCAACAGCTGGAAGCGCGTGGGCCACACATTCCACTGCTGGATCCTTGGAAAGGTCACTGCTTGCAATTCTAGTTTATGTTACCAGAAAGTAAGCCAAGTCTCTTGGGCAACAGACAAATAATCCTGTATAAAACAACACATTGAGAGTAAAAAAAAAATTCAATTAAAGCTGACATAATGCCAGCTAAATGAAAAAGAGAAAACTTACTTTGTTACGAAGTGGTACCTTGCATTTAAACAGCGACTATCTACTTTAAAATTCTTGCTCGTTTAAATTAAAAACACGTTAATATTACTAACAAGGCACTGCATTTGTAAAGTTCACGAAGAAATTTAAAACAACCCCTTTTATTTTGGAAAATAAATAACCTATTCTGTCAAATCAGAAACTCTCATGTTTGTTTATTTACATTCACTAGGAAAGATAAACGAACCACACCGAAAATCGCACGAAAATTTTACAGAATTTATTAGGTTGTAAGATCCGCTCGTACGGATGTACATCTGACGTTTTAAACGAGGGTCATGGGTTCGAATCCCCGTCACACCAAACATGCTCGCCCTTTCAATCGTTGGAGCGTTATAATGTGAAGGTCAATCCCACTATTCGTTGGTAAAAAGAGTAGCCCAAGAGTTGGCGGTGGGTGATGATGACTAGCCTTACACTGCTAACTTGGGGACGGCTAGCACGGATAGCTCTCGTGTGGCTTTGCTCGAAATTAAAAAGAAACCAAACCCTTTAGTCTTACACTGCTAAATTGGGTACAGTTAGCGCAGATAGCCCTCGTGTAGCTTTGCGTGAAATTAAATAATAAACAAAAACAAAACTGCTGTTTTAAGTGAGATTAAAGTTAATATTTTGCAAATAGAAACAAAATATAATTTTTTACATCTCTAATAGAGATTCTTCTTCCGGGTAAATCTCAAACCAAACCTTAGTTTTAGTTTATGTTTCTATTGATAGCATCTTTCGCCCTACTTATAAAAAGATAGACATAATTACTATTTTAGCAGATCCACTGACTATGTGTTAGTTGCTACATGGTACTTAATTTACACGTGCAATCCGCTTTCCCGGTGAAACCATCATGAGTTTCTTTAGTTTTCGGAAAACACAACAACAACAAAAACGGCTAACGTAAGGTTTATATTAAACGCATTGATAATATATGACATTTCTTGTTTAATAAGCTGTCTAATCTATCTGGTATATGGACAGCTTCTCAGTTTGTAAGACATGGCAAAAGGTAATTTTTAATTGTTAAATTTTCACTCTTTTTAGGAAATCAGGTTTATTCGTAAGTTAATTAAACTGTCAGATGAAACTATTAAAATTCTTTACATTTACCATACAAAGAAGACTCGTTTATCCCAACAAAGTGTCATAACTTACTCCCATAAAAAGCACTTCTAAAAATTTGGTTTCTGGTGGACTTGTTATTTGTACCTATATTTTACGAGACCAGGTTATATTGGACATCATACGTGTACCTGATAGTGTTCGGTTTAAAAATAACCACAGATCGTGTTTACAAAATATACGGAATGTAAACATGCCTAACAAACAGTTTGCATCTAATTTGGCTTTCTACAAGTCTCGTGCTTTCAAAAGGGTCTATCACGTGAACTGAAATCCATTCGTTATCGACTCTCCAGGCACGCTATTACATTTCCAATTGACTAGATTTTTTTCAACGAATTTCATCATACGTAACTAACAGATCATACTACGCGATCACGCGCATTCTTGACGCCTCTCTTCAACGGCTTTTTTTCTACGCACACTCACGTGCATTCGCCTTTTTCGTTTTTTTCATCAACACTACTCTTCCAGTTGTTAGTTCTCTTCTTGCCTCTTGTTTGCCCCACTTTTTACACACTTATTCACAATTCAAATTTTAACACGTGACCTAACCTAACCTAACTCTAACCTAACCTTATTTTTCCTCTCGATTATTTCATTACGATATTCTTTAAAAATATTTACTTTTTTCTTCTTGTTGTTCCAAAGGTCCTTGAGCTGAAGGCTTGGCGGTTAGGGCGTTCCACTCACAATCTGAGGTTCGCGGGATCGAATCCCCGTCACACCAAACTTGCTCGCCATTTCAACTGTGGGAGCGTTATAAGTTACGGTCAATCCCACTATTCGTTGGTAAAAGAGTAGCCCATGAGTTGGCGGTGGGTGGTGATGACTAGCTGCCTTCCCTCTAGTCTTACACTGCTAAATTAAGGATGGCTAGCGCAGATAGCCCTCGCGTAGCTTTGCGCGAAATTCAAAAACAAACAAACAAACCGTGAGCTGAAAGTGGCAGAGTTTTTGTCTTCGGTGCTCAGGGCTTGATCCAAGATATTACCAATAATAAATAAAACATAACAGGCTACACTCAGGAGGTCTATGTACGCGCGTCATAAGTGACTAAGACTGAATATAAAAAAAAGTGAGCTGCTAAGCTGTTAAACAGAAAGAAGTACATTAGTCCACGCACTTTTTATATAAATATATATATATATATACACACATAGTTATATAATTTTATTATGTTAAAGTTGAATTTGGTTGTTGTTAAGTTGAAAGGTACACATTGGGGTATCTATGTTTTGCCCACCACGGTTATTCAAATCCAATATCTAGCGTCTTGCAGACTACTTTTATATAGATTCGAATCCCACAAGTTTCTAAATACTTTATTGCAACTTCTAAATCCACCTGAAAAAAATATTTGACCCCGACAACGGATACATTTTAAACAGTCAAATTATCACCACCCACCCATACATACACAGAAAAACTTTCTCACAATTTAATCAAATCTTTTATTGTATGTTTAAGCCTGTTCATTTTTCTTAACCTTTCATAGCTTAAAAATGGAATTTAACTTATTACAGCATAGCACATGTGGCAACAATAGTCAGGGTTCTGAAGGCCTAAAGGCTATTAACATTAACATTCAAAGCTGTCAGACTCAGGATAGGCCTGTCGGTTACAGTTACAGCTGCGAACGTACGTCAGTATTCCGTTCAATATTCCTTTTAACCTCTGCCTGGGTCATTTCACAAACTCTAAATAAAAACATCTATCGATTAGGAGAGACATGTGTGAATTACTTTTATATTCGGCTATTTTAGGATTTACCAAGTTTGATAATTCAGTCAATGATGGAATCCAGCTTTAAAAAAAAAAAAAAGATAGATAGAAAGTGATAAATTACATGTCACGTGCAGTTCAACGAAGTGTGACGAAGCTCTCACTTTGATTCCGAACTAAATATAGATTTACTCTCGTTTTCTATCCTCATTTATTTCTTACGTTATGTTACTAATCTTCTTTACTGGGTGCCTTAATAGGTAAATCGTTTAAAGGGGATTTTTGAAACAGACGCGTTAATAATGAGAAAGGCTCGGCATGGCCAGTTGGGTTAAGGCGTTCGACTCGTAATTTTAGGATCGCGGGTTCGAATCCCCGTCTCACTAAACATGCTCGCACTTTCAGCAGTGGGGGCGTTATAATGTGACGGTCAATCTTACTATTCGTTGGTAAAAGAGTAGCCCATGAGTTGGCGGTGGGTGGTGATGACTAACTGCCTTCCCTCTGGTCTTACACTGCTAAATTAGGAACGGCTAGCGCAGATAGCCCTCGCGTAGCTTTGCGCGAAATTCAAAACCAAACAAAATGATAATGAGAATGAATACGAAGTCAATTAAAATACATTTTCGCGTATCGATTATCGCGTGCTTCGATGGGAGAAGAAAAAGTGAAGGAAATCGGGAAAGTGAAACATTCTAATCAGAAACACGTGTTATGTGTTTGGAGCTCATTTGTCTCTCTTTCGATCGGGCTGGCATGGCCAAGCGCGTAAGGCGTGCGACTCGTAATCCGAGGGTCGCGGGTTGGCGCCCGCGTCGCCCTAAACATACTCGCCCTCCCAGCCGTGGGGGCGTATAATGTGACGGTCAATCCCACTATTCGTTGGTTAAAGAGTAGCCCAAGAGTTGGCGGTGGGTGGTGATGACTAGCTGCCTTCCCTCTAGTCTTACACTGCTAAATTAGAGACGGCTAGCACAGATAGCCCTGGAGAACTTTGTGCGAAATTCCAAAAAAACAAAACAAACAAACCATTTGGATCGCCACAGGCGTTTTTTTTTCCTGGATATTTCAGGATAAAATGTCGCTGTAGCAGGAATATGATGAAATAATAAAAGTACTTTTTTTAACTCATTGTTTCTGCTGTTCCTAATGGCCTGAATGTCGTCCTCAGGTTCTTTATCTACTAGACGAGAAAGAATAATCCTCACATCTCTACCCCTAGTTCTTCAGTTGTCAGTCCCCGTCGCGCAAAATTGACATGGTTCTTAAAACAAGAGATTTATGGAAGGTAGAGACATTGAACGTATAAAAAAATGATCACTTTCATTTCTTTGCTAGTGCGCATGTCACATTCTGAACTGAACCAAGTCGTTTTATAGAACAACGTTATGCAATTTCAAACTTTTATCAAACCTTGTGTGTAAGTCGAACAACAGAAACACCGCATATCTTTTTCACCTTCGAAGTATCATGAGTAATCACAGCTTAATCAAATAATTGTCTTAAGGGCATAACTTTCTTTAGGTATAAAATAAGGGCGCTTGAAGCGCCATCGGAAGATTATGAGTTCGAATTCACGTTCTATCAGACATGCGGCGCCCTAGTTGCCTTCTCTCTGTTCTTAAACTGCTAAACTGAGGAGTGCTAGCACAGATAACCCTCGTGCAGCTTTACTTTGAGCTTCACGTCTTACCAAACACACTTTATATGCATAATGTTTATAAAGGACATTGAGACTGAGCGACAAAGTGGGGATGTCGTAATGTCCGTTCAAGCTTCTAATTTGTATTTTAGCAGACGTTACACAAGGCATTTTCTTTAATATCCACAGTTTGTGAATGACAACAGTTATACGAATTCTGTACCATAAATTACAACATTACTTTTAAATTTTAATTGAGAATAGAATAACCAAATTCGTTATTTCATTTAATTTTCATAACAATTTTCTTCTTCCCCACCATCACTTCTCAGTTTGATGAAAGTTGAACGTAAAATGTTAGATACGTAAGATAGTGTAACCCAAAGGTTTGTCACGAATCTAAACGCTAGTACCTGCCACGATAGAACGCATCACAAAAGGATTTTCATTGCAGGAGGCACGAGTAAGAAAGTTAAAACAAAGCCCTTACTTTTATTTCATTTCGCAGTTCATTAAGCAAGGCTTTCATGAGAGAACTAAGTAATACCAAAACCAATTATAGGTGACGTCTAACACAATTTATTTATATGTATTTAATGAGTTCATAAGGTTGGCAAATGATCATTCGACACAGGAATTATTCTTCTTCAACATATATTTCAGCTCCATGTTTATTGTGAAATACGGAAACCATTCGAGTCCTTTGATAAGAACAAGATAGAAGGTTTTATTCATTAACAAGTAACATATATATAACATGGTGAAATATTTTTGTTTGTGTAATTTCAACGTAGGGGCAAATTAACATACTGCTATTTTTACAGATATCAGACGGAGTTATTTGTAAAAAAAAACAACAGGAGGCTCGTCCAGTTACGGGCAACAATCCAAGGTGAAATGACAACTACGGTCAACAATCCAAGGTGAAATGACAGCTACGGGCAACAATCCAAGGTGAAATGACAGCTACGGGCAACAATCCAAGGTGAAATGACAGCTACGGGCAACAATCCAAGGTGAAATGACAGCTACGGGCAACAATCCAAGGTGAAATGACAACTACGGGCAACAATCCAAGGTGAAATGACAGCTATGGGTAGCAATCCAGGATGAAAAGACAACAAGGCAATGACATAGAGTTCAGCGTGGAAAAACTTTCTACAACACGTGTTCACGATTTATTTTTTAAATTCAATTTTAGTACCAAGTCGCATTGGACTATCTTCTGTGTCCATTGTGGGAATCGAATCATAAGTTTAAGAGTTTAAGAGTCCGTAGCTTACCTCTGTCCCGACTAGAGGCGCCCTCTGATTTATAACAAAAGAGTTTAGCGTTACTTTGAAATAGTTAATAAAAACATCGTGACTTCAAAGACCAAAGAATATTGCGCATCCTTCTTGTAAAATTACTGCAAAAACTTTCACTCCAATATGAATGAAACGTTTAAATGATTTCATGGTCGACACAAGAATGAAGTGCAGTGACACCATACGACAAGTCAACAAAGTTATTTCAAACGTCACGTAGAATACAGAAAAACCGAAAAAATCCCATTTGCATGTCAATATCTGTGCGTGTATTTCTGTAAAGAATGAAAAATCAGTAAAGATTGAATCCACTCCTAGTTTTGGTCATACCTCAAGATTGAATCCACTCTAGTTTTGGTCATGCCTCAAGATTGAATCCGCTCATAGTTTTGGTCATGCCTCAAGATTGAATCCCTCCCAGTTTTGGTCATGCCTCAAGATTGAATCCGCTCCTAATTTTGGTCATGCCTCAAGATTGAATCCGCTCCTAATTTTGGTCATGCCTCAAGATTGAATCCGCTCCTAATTTTGGTCATGCCTCAAGATTGAACCCGCTCCTAGTTTTGGTCATGCCTCAAGATTGAATCCGCTGCCAGTTTTGGTCATGCCTCAAGATTGAATCCACTCCTAGTTTTGGTCATGCCTCAAGATTGAATCCACTCCTAGTTTTGGTCATGCCTCAAGATTGAATCCACTCCCAGTTTTGGTCATGTCTCAAGATTGAATCCACTCCTAGTTTTGGTCATGCCTCAAGATTGAACCCGCTCCTAGTTTTGGTCATGCCTCAAGATTGAACCCACTGCTAGTTTTGGTCATGCTTCTTGAATTACCATCAGTGCTGCGTTTCAAAGTATTTGAAATATCTTATTAAGCATACAGTCTTATACTGTAGACAAACTATGACTAAACGAACCTCACAATTTTAAAGACCAGAACAAGCAGCTTAAATCATTACGTTTGTTTTTCTTAATAATATTTTATGTTCTCCAGAACTTGGTGTTGTCTTGTTTTATTATACCTAATATCAACAAAATATATCGTGCAATTTTCCGTTAAATATCTCAATTCACTACTGCCACCACAAGATATCTTTATTTCTTATTGTACTCTGTAATTGCTTTTTGTTTGTTTGTTTGTTTGTTTTTTACTTTCTATTGACGGCCGGGTATGGCCATGTGCTTAAGACGCTCGACTCGTAATTTGAGGGTCGCGAGCTCGGATCTCCATCACACCAAACATGCTCGCCCTTTCAGCCGTGGGGAACGTTATAATATGATGGTCAGTCGCACTATTTGTTCGTAAAAGAATAGTCCAGGAGTAGGCAGTGGGTGGTGATGACCAGATGCTTTCTCTCTAATCTTACACTGCTAAATTAGGGAGGACTAGCACAGATAGCCCTCCTGTAGCTTTGCGTGAAATTAAGGGCCCGGCATGACCAAGCGTGTTAAGGCGTCCGACTCGTAATTCAAGGGTCGCGGGTTCGAATCCCGGTCGCACCAAACATGCTCGCCCTTTCAGCTATGGGGGCGTTATAATGTGACAGTCAATCCCACTATCCATTGGTAAAATAGTCCAAGAGTTGGCGGTAGGTGGTGATGACTAACTGCCTTCCCTCTAGTCTTACACTACTAAATTAGGGATGGCTAGCGTAGATAACCCTCGAGTAGCTTTGCGCGAAATTCAAAAACAAACAGACAAGCGTGAAATTCAAATACTTTCTTTTCTATTGACCATAAAATGAAGCCAAGAGCATTTAACAAATCCTGATGGTAAAAACCCATAATTTTCACTGAATATTTTAAATAGACTTATAAGGATTTATTTATTATTAACGTATTACTAGTTGTTGTTGGGTTTTTTTTTACTGTAGTTGTGTTACACCGGTCACAAAAACATCAGAACTACTCATGGAAAGCAAACATATCCATTTTGAATATTTAAATTGTCCTTGCGTTACGCGCTCTTTGCTTAAATGAACTTTGTTGTTGTTTTATGTTTTTGCTTCCAGATGCTTTCTTGTTTCTTTTAACGTTTATAAAGTAATAAGAAGCTATGTTCATCAGTAAACAGTTCTGTGATAAAATGATCTGGTAACGATTGTAAAATTGTTCTAGAAAGTTAACAGATGTCACTAGTATCGATATTCAAAATGTAATGACAGCTCGTTCCTCTAGGGATAGCCTTCCAGTGAGTCACCACTCTGGTTGAACAGTAACTGGGATTCACGTAAAACCGTCACCCCTACCGTTATTTAGTGCCAGTTTCGCCATAGAAACATGGACGATTTATGATAACTTTTAACCTTCTTGACGTAAAGAACGCTGCGTGGTGCAATTGATCAAATCTCTGAAAATGGACGGAAAGTAATCCACATAACATGGTTGGAAAGCAGAAGAGCTATCCCAAGAAGTAAAATTCGAAGATTTCAAAGCTGTCTATTCATTGGTTCACAATCACTTAAAAATTCTACGTATCTAAAAAAATTCGAGATTATAAATATGGTAGGAAAAAAAGAGTAAAAGTAGGCCCCGGCATGGCCAGGTGGGTTAAGTCCTTCAACTCGCAATCTGAGGGTCGCGGGTTCGAATTCCCGTCGCACCAAACGTGTTCGCCCTTTCAGCCGTGGGGGCGTTACAATGTCACGGTCAATCCCACTATTCGTTGGTAAAAGAGTAGCCCAAGAGTTGACGGTGGGTAGTGATAACTAGCTGCCTTCCCTCTAGTCTTACACTAGCAGATAGCCCTCGTGTAGCTTTGCGCGAAATTCCAAAACAAATAACAAAGAATAAAAGTACACATTAGCTCTAGGTATATGTAATATATGTAGGTGATTAATTCGTGTTTACGTATGCTTTATAATACACACACACAAGTTGACCTAATCTTAAAACGATTAAAGTAAGGACAAGACTTTTATAAGCTTTCACAGAGGTACATTAAAGTAATAAAGCCAACGTTTAATAATACAGTATAATTAATTAAATGTGAGACTGGGAAGTGTGCGAGACTGTTTTAGTCACGCAGTATCTTTCTTAATCTTTATACTGTAAAACTATCAAGTAAAACAAGTTTTATTCTAATTTGAATCTGGGGACAGCCTCACTATTAAGTATTTATTATGTGTTATTAAGCCTTTGTTTTATTACTTTAATATATCTCCACCTTAAAACGTGTAGTGGAAATTTCCTGTTAGCCAGTGCTTTTAATCAGCAAATAAATACCATTAATTTCGTAACTTAACATTACAAATGACAATACCATATACACTGTGTTTCTTCTTTATAAGGAAGTGTCGATAAAGAAGGCAGTGTATCTATTGTTGATTGGTTGTTTCTGAAAAGGAGGGATTTATTTGTTATGGTGAGAGCTAACTTATTTGAAGCGTTGACTAAAGAGCCGAAAGATTATGTTAATAACAAAGTTAAGACGGTAACACTAAAGTTCTAGTAATTAATAGTTAATAATTAGTACAGTATATATAATAATGTCGCTGATCAAATGTTGTGTATACATATGTACTAAACCTACGTGAATAGAGTGAGATTCCTCACAGAAACAGGTTTCGTGTTAACATAGCTTTTAAACAGTTTTATATTAATTGCCTGTTTAACGAATTTCGCGCATAACTACACGAAGGCTATCTGCGTTATCCGTTTCTAATTTTGAAGTAATGGACTACAGGAAATGCAGTTTGAAACCACCACTCTCTGTCATCTCTATGGTTAGTGTTTTATCAAAGAATAGTGGAATTGACCGTATATTATAAAGCCTTCAAGGGCTAAGATGTTTGGTGACAGAGATCAAACCCACAACTCATAGGTTGTGAGTTAAGTGCCCTAACTAATGTCACAACAAGCTGTATCACTTCTCAAATAAATTTAAATGCTCTTTAAAAGCAGACATAGAAGAAAAACATTATTAATAAAAACAAGCGCAGTAAACTTATCCCACTAGGTGTTCATTATAAAATAAGAAAGTAAAACTACACAGTAGAAATTAATATCTTCGACCATCTTTATGATACCATTAAAAGCTTTATTAAAACACAGTTTAAACTTGTGTAACCAAATATTAAACCTTGGGCACTTAACCTGAGATCCATACGGACAACACACTAGTTCAAGACATAGCAACTAGGGATGAAATGTTAGGAAAAATAGAAGCATTTATTTATTCATTCCTTACCGAGTTTATCAAACAGTAAAAACAGATGATGATGTGTTATTTAGCTGCCTACATGAGCACATAGGGTTGAATATTGTATGGAAAGTCTCTGAGGCTCGATCTGATTATTAGAATAATTGCACTGTATAGGTACAGATGGTAATTCCCCTCTCAGTAGGTTGAAAATGTCCACTTATTGACGGTCGCTCATTTCCTTGAACCCTGCGTCACAAGTGCTGGAGAGCGATTCGATTATTGACAGTAATCAACCTTCCTGTGTCACAGATGTAGCAGAGTTTATTGTAGCTTATTGACAGTAATCAGCCTTCCTGTGTCACAGATGTAGCAGAGTTTATTGTAGCTTATTGACAGAAATCAACCTTTCTGTGTCACAGATGTAGCAGAGTATATTGTAGCTTATTGACAGAAATCAACCTTTCTGTGTCACAGATGTAGCAGAGTTTATTGTAGCTTATTGACAGTAATCAACCTTCCTGTGTCACAGATGTAGCAGAGTTTATTGTAACTTATTGACAGTAATCAACCTTCCTGTATCACAGATGTAGCAGAGTTTATTGTAGCTTATTGACAGTAATCAACCTTCCTGTGTCACAGATGTAGCAGAGTTTATTGTAGCTTATTGACAGTAATCAACCTTCCTGTGTCACAGATGTAGCAGAGTTTATTGTAACTTATTGACAGTAATCAATCTTCCTGTGTCACAGATGTAGCAGAGTTTATTGTAACTTATTGACAGTAATCAACCTTCCTGTATCACAGATGTAGCAGAGTTTATTGTAGCTTATTGACAGTAATCAACCTTCCTGTGTCACAGATGTAGCAGAGTTTATTGTAACTTATTGACAGTAATCAATCTTCCTGTGTCACAGATGTAGCAGAGTTTATTGTAACTTATTGACAGTAATCAACCTTCCTGTATCACAGATGTAGCAGAGTTTATTGTAACTTATTGACAGTAATCAACCTTCCTGTGTCACAGATGTAGCAGAGTTTATCGTAACTTATTGACAGTAATCAACCTTCCTGTGTCACAGATGTAGCAGAGTTTATTGTAACTTATTGACAGTAATCAGCCTTCCTGTGTCACAGATGTAGCAGAGTTTATTGTAGCTTATTGACAGAAATCAACCTTTCTGTGTCACAGATGTAGCAGAGTTTATTGTAGCTTATTGACAGTAATCAACCTTCCTGTGTCACAGATGTAGCAGAGTTTATTGTAGCTTATTGACAGTAATCAACCTTCCTGTGTCACAGATGTAGCAGAGTTTATTGTAGCTTATTGACAGTAATCAACCTTCCTGTGTCACAGATGTAGCAGAGTTTATTGTCGATTATTGACAGTAATCAACCTTCCTGTGTCACAGATGTAGCAGAGTTTATTGTAGCTCATTGACAGTAACTGGTCTCTCCAATAACCGTTCGCTTATTAACAGCAACTAGTCTCCCCAATAATTGTTCGATTATTGAGAGTAACTGGTCTCTCCAATAATTGTTCGCTTATTGACAGTAACTGGTCTCCCCAATAATTTTGTGAAGCTTACAAACATATCCCTTAGACCTGTATACAAATATGTTAATACAACAAAACTGTTAAATCTGAACAAATCCAACGTATTTTTCATTATCATTAACATAATAATGATATGAATATTAATTGTTTGATGCGATATGCTCGAGAAATAAGTAATTAAACTGGAAATGACTGTTTTTTGTTTTACATTTATTTAATGTAAGCGCTTTAGGATAATATATGAAAACAATAATTCTTCTGTGAGAAAAGAAGAAAATATTATAGTTGGTTCAATGAAGGTATTAATTTCAAGGCGAGATTTAAATACAGTAAAATGTTATCTCTTTCATGCCAGCTCAAGACGAGGATCTCCTCGGGTCCAGTAATAAGGCTGACTGGCGCCATTAACACGACATCACACACGCTTCACTACTGCTCACTGACTTCACTGTCGTATAGCCTCGCTCACTTGTGCACTGACAGACATCTTTTTGTTATTTAAGGGATCGTCGCAAAACTTCAATATCAACATGCAATGAAAGCTATACATGTATAAACTTTTCATATTTCGATTTCCTGGTTTCACCTTTATTTAGATGTTCGTAACACGTATTGTTTGACCTGCATTTAATTGTGTCTGTGTTTTCTTATAGCAGAGTCACATCAGGCTATTTGCTGCGTCTTCCGAGGGAAATCGAACCTCTGATTTTACCGTTGTAAATCAGAAAACTTAACGCTATCCCACTGGAGAATATTTATTCTTTCAAAGTACACTCAAGTTAACTTTATGAGAGATAAGTGCCTTCGACAAAGAATAAACAAATAAACTCTTCAACCAGCCCAGGCAAATAAACAATCTAAGGTAGAAATACTGTGTCCAACTTTCATGACTAATAATAGTTCGAGACTCGGTTTTGTCAGGCTGTGTGAACTGAATGCAAAAAGTAACTCATCAATCTGACGTCTTCAAATAAGGGACGATCACGCAAGTTCATCCTTCTTCAGAACAATCAATCATTATAACCCTAAATCCTCGTGAATATCCTGTCTATTGAGTGACTTTAGTTCGAAGTAAAAAAAGTGTTCATCGTTGTATGACGTATATACGTTTATGCGAAAGAATAACCGCTGGCTAATTCTGCCCTTTGTGGTGAGCTTCAAGCAAATCCGAAACCTTCTTAAAAAACAAATTGTAAAATAATATTCCTTAGCTGTTCCGCGTGGCTTCAAATAAGATTGTTGGAAAAAGTGTTTGAATGTATTTATTGTTCTTTTGATGTTCCACCAAATCCTGTCAAACATTGTTTGTTTGTTTGTTTTGAATTTCGCGCAAAGCTACTCGAGGGCTATCTGCGCTAGTCGTCCCAAATTTAGCAATGCAAGACTAGAGGGAAGGCAGCTAGTTATGATCACCCACCGCCCAACTCTTGGGCTACTCTTTTACCAACGAATAGTGGGATTGACTGTCACATTATAACGCCCCCACGTCTGAAATGGCGAGCATGATTGGTGTGATGGGGATTCGAACCCGCGACCCTCAGATTACGAGTCGAACGCCTTAACCCACCTGACCATGACGGGCCCCTGTCAAACGTACAAAAACGCTTCGGAGTTAAATGTCCTAAACGAATCTGGTTACTCTGAAAGCGTTATCAGATAATTAACTAAAACGCATATTAACTAACAGCGGTATCTTAATGAAGCTTATCTTATTCTATTTTAATAGCGTCAAAGTTTAATGCTTTCAAATATAAATCCATTCCAAAAGCCAAACATTCAGTTAAGTATACACATTTCTAAATAAAATCTTTATACATTTTTTTAATTTTCTCTTAATTAATTACAATAAACGGTTTCAGTTTAAAGTATGCGGCGCTGAAATTAAACGTCACCAGAGACAACAATTTTAAGTGACTTCGAATCTAAACTTAAACGAGTGAATTGTGTCTACTAATAAAAGTAGGATTTCTGGTCACATTTCTGCACAAGACAGATGTCAAAAGATACACACATCATATCAAAGATAAAATAAAAATTTGAAATAAATTTTCTTTAGTAATTTAGATGTGCCTCAGTAACTGGACTACAGTTAAGTTGTTGTGATGTCACAGACGTACATAATAGTACTATGAACAAAGTAGAAGTCGCTTGTTTACTTTAGACCACACATTCTGATAATTAGACTTGATACCCTAAAATACTGATGATTCAGTTAAGGCCACTTGTGAAATAAATTTTAAAATGAAAACTATACTAATGTTTAAAATGCATATTAAAAGAAATGTTTGCCCGAGTTTCTGTAACTTTACCATTATTAGAAGTAAAAACCTATAGGTTTGGTTTGAATTTCGCGTAAAGCTACTCAAGGGCTATCTGCGCTAGCCGTCCCTAATCTTGCAATGTGAGACTAAATGGAATGCAGCTAATCGTCACCACCCACCGCCAACTCTTGGGCTACTCTTTTACCAATGAATAGTGGGATTGAACGTCACTTTATAAAGCCCTCACGGCTGAAAGGGCGAGCATGTTTGTAACGACTGGGATTCGAACCCGCGACCCTCGAATTACGAGTGGAGTGCCTCAACCACCTCGTCATGCCGGGCCAAAATCCGATAGGACAAGCGGGTTTTATAGAAAAAAGGTTTAACTCCTTGTAATCTGTAAACCTACTCGCTTTTCATGTAGGTTTTTACACCTGATAATGGTGTAGTAAAGTTACCGCAGCATGTAGTCTTCTAATTTTGACCATCGGGCAAATAACGTTTACATTATGTATTTTAAACAATGGTACTGTTTTTTTTTTCCACTTATATGTAAGATCCCTCAACCAAAAATAATTTCTGGAAGTGGCGGTGCATAACACCATGGGTTATTTATCCACCACGAGCATCAAAACACTGGGAGGTACAGTGCATAATATCCAACCAAAATAGCGTTTGTTATTTTATGACTAAAAAAAGATACAAGTAAAGTCAATCAGTGTTTCCGGTACAGGATAAAGGTAATTTGGAACTATTCCTACTAATAGTTTGTTTTCTAGATTACATATATAACAAAAACCTGAAAGCCAGTCTCAAAATATCATAACTGTTTGAAGTTAAGCACTAAGCTACACAATGGGCTACCTGTGCTCTGCCCAACACGAGTATCCAAACCCGGATTTTAGCGTAGTAAGTCCACAGACATACTGTTGTGCCACTGGGGGAAGGATCATAACCGATAATCAAACAATAACATATTTTATAATTTTCATAGATACCAGAGATCAAATATTTTGTATCGTTACCTGTTTACATCACGTCTTTGTCAAAGCTAAAAGGCCCCGGCATGGCCAGATGGTTAAGATACTCGACTCGTAAGCTGAGGATTGCGGGTTCTAATTCCCGTCACACCAAACATGATCGTCCTTTCAGCCGATGGGGCGTTATAATGTTACGATAAATCCCACTATTCGTTGGTAAAAGAGTAGCCCAAGAGTTGGGCGGTGGGTGATCATGACTAGCTGCCTTCTCTCTAGTCTTACACTGCTAAATTAGGAATGGCTAGCGCAGGTAGCCCTCGAGTAGCTTTGCGCAAAATTCAAAATAAACCTGAGCTAAAATGTAGTAAAAAAGGTTTTATATTGTTCAAATTCAAATCACAAACAGGTAAGAAAACTATATTATTATTATTATTATTATTATTATAGTTTATATTATAGGGCCGTATCTCTCTTTTTTTCTTTTCTTTTTATTGGGGTATTCGAAGCTTAAAAGTTAAAATTGTGTCTATCTTTACCTACTTCGAAAGCCAATTTAAGTAACAAATACAGCCAAATTAAATGTCCTATCTACTGGTATCTATCGGGATTTGATGCGAAATAGATAATTTTTACCAGTGAAAGCTCAGTATTCGCAAATTAAGAAAATCATATAACACGTCATCAGTGAACGACAAACGCAACCACAGGCACAAATAATTACTCGCTAGAGGGCGATATATCACATTTCTCTTGAAAACTTTGCTCGTTATATGCATATCGGCTAATTCGTTGTTACTATGTTGATTGATACTGTTTTGAAATGGCCCTCGATAGTCGGAAGAACATTAATTACTGACCGCTGCTCAACAGCTAAAATCAGAAAACTTATTTTGATGTATTGTTTAATGTTTTGGCTCCGTTTTTAGGCATCTGTGCCGATGTTTCTATGAAATGGAACCCAGGAACACATGAGATATTTTGGTTTAAGTCTTGTCCATTGGAAAGCTGGAAAAACAAGTCGAACTAATCAAATTTAATTTGGTTTTATGGTAAAAAAAAAAAAAGAAAGTTGCTTTTAAACGTCGTATACTCGAAAACAAAATGCGATATTAAAAGTTATTGTACTCTGTACCATTAAGAAAATACTTTAAATAGCTTATTTAAAGGTTCTATTTATAGATTATATACCGTATACATTTATAACTAGTTTGTGTTTATAGAAATACCTTTCTCTATACTTAGAAAATATTACTATTATGTATAGATATTTTTGTTTTCATTATTAGTAATGATAGATGTGCAAACAGATTAAGAACTGTGTGCCTTCAGTAAAGAAACGCCTAATTGAAATAACATTATTTTACGAAGCTCTTGAAATTAACTAAAGATAGAAACTCTCAAAAATATTTCATATATTGTATGCCTAACTTACCGAGTTTTGTTTGTTTCTATTTTCATAAAATTGAGACAGTAAGGTTGATGATAACCGAAATCCAACAAGCGTTACTGTTAATACATTACCGACAGACATCTTAAGGGTAAAATTCTATCATGCCATGCAATGGTAGAAGCATATGTTAAAATTACGAAACCCTGAATAAGGTGGCGTACCTTCGCCGCCACTAGTTTTTTTAAATAGCTGATTTGAAAAAATATGTGACCTCAAACACATGACAGGCACGTGCTGTCACTATATTAAAATTCTATACATATGACCAATATTCGAAATATTACAGTAACTAATAAATTGTTAAAACACTACAACGACGAGAGAAAAAAAAAACGCACACTGTAAAATTGACTTTCAGTTAGTTTCAGAGTCACACACTGTAAAATTGACTTTCATGTAGTTTCAGAGTCACTTAAATTTCGTCACTTTTCACGTAACCATAATAATTAACAAAAGATAAATTTACTAGCATTGTGCACTAATATCTTTACTCTCTCCTTACTTGTTTGTAATTATTGTACTCAAAAGAACATTCCATTTCCATATCTCTTGGACCTGATATAGCCAGGTGGTTCGGGAGGGTTCGACTCACAATTCTGAGGGTTGTAGGTTTGGGTCCCTGTCTCACCAAGCATTCTCGTTCCTTCAGCCGTTGAGGCGTTATGTGACGGTCAATCCTACTATTGACCTGTTCTAGCCAACATTTTTATGACACAGATTGAATCTCAAGCGATCAATTCAGCCTTACACCCACCACTATACTGGTACAGGTATGTTGATGATACAATTGTTGGATTCACATCTACAGAACATACACCTAGTTTTTTCAACCACGTTAACTCGATACACCCCAACATTAAGTTCACCTGTGAACAGGAAAACACCAACCAAATAACATTTCTTAACCTCGAGATCACTAGAACCGGTATACAATTAGAAACAGAAATCCACAGGAAAATCACCCATACTGGATTTTACATTCCCTGGGACTTATCACATGAAACAAAACAAAAACCCAACGTGTTAAGAAACTAAATAAACACAGCCACAAAACTATGTTCACCTGATAAAATTAATGATGAAATCAACAAAATAAAACAACACTACATCAGCATCAACAAATTTCCTTCAAAAACTGTTGAAAAAGTATACACACACACCTAGACCAACAACAAACAAACAACAATAAATCCTAAGAGACAACAAACTACAAAACCTTGTACTGCTGTATACCATATGTTCCCGATATAAGAGAAAAAATAACCAACATTTGGAAAAACTTTCCAAACTTTGGAAAAACACAACATTCCAGTAAACATCAAATTTATTCAAAAACCAGGTACAAAACTAAAGTCCATACTATGTAAAAACTACACTGACAAACACAACACCAACATTATTTATAAAATACAATGTGATAACTGCTACGGCTTCTATATTGGAGACACAAGCAGAAAAATGGAAACCAGATTCAAAGAACAAAAAAAAAAAAAACACCTTCACACGTTTTCGAACACTGCAAATCAAATAAACACAACATAACCATAGAAAACACCCACACACTAAGTAGGGAAACAAATGTAAACAAACGCAAAATCAAAGAAGCTCTACTTATACAACAACTAAAGCCAAAATTAAACCAATATAAAGGAACACTCTTATATTAATTAATAACCTAACGTTCCACTGCAACGCCCCCTATAATCCCGTACCCGTTTATACTCTCGTCCCTAGGATATATGACCGGCAACAGTCAGTTGCAAACTCTCTCTTTGTTAACCTGAAGATGACCGAAGAAGGTTGAAACGTTGTTCTCTTCTTATTAATAAAAGTGCTAATACACATATCAGCCGTTCTGAGATAAAATCCTACTATTAATTGATGAATGTGTATCTTAAAAACTGGCGGTGGACAATAATGACTAGTTGCCTTCCCTCCAATCCTTCACTTCCAAAATAGGGACGGCTGGTACACATAACCCTCGTGTAGCTTTGCGCGAAACTCCAGAAAACAAACAAACAAACATATTTCTTCTCATCATATCGAGCAGTACTCCCCTCCCCTCTCCGTGGATCAGCAGAAATTTTACTAACATACAATCTAAAATTCAGGGCTCAATTCCCTGTAGTATAAAAAGTGCAGATAGCCTATTGTGTAGCTTTGTGCTAAAATAACAACCATGTCAACTTCTTGCATATTTAATGTATACTACATGTTTCTACAAGTTTCACATAACAAGACACAAATAAAGGTACAGTAGAAGCGAAAATATGATGCATATATAGTTGCATTTGTACGACATACTAAATATCTAATGTTATATTATGACCTGATTGTTCAAAAATAAAATAAAATACAATGAAAATAGAACATACTGTTGGATTACATTACCATTCTTTATGATAATGATACTTTATGATACTGTTGGATTACATTATCATTCTTTATGAAGTTCAAGTTACTGTTAATATTTTGTCTTCTTCATGGAAGTTGTGAATACAAGTGGTACCTGTATCACGTTATCACAGTTAAAATCAAAGTAAATGGGACTATACCGTCAATAGCACGATTTGCTGAAGCAAGGATTGGTCCTTGGGGTGGACGACATGTGCTCCCATAAATGCCGCAAAGAACCCGGCATGGCCAAGAGCGTTAAGGCGTGCGACTCGTAATCCGAGGGTCGCGGGTTCGAATCCCGGTCGCGCCAAACATGCTCGCCCTCCTAGCCGTGGGGGCGGTTAAGTGACGGTCAATCCCCTATTCGTTCGTAACAGAGTAGCCCAAGAGATGGCGGTGGGTGGTGGTGACTAGATGCTTACCGTCTAACCTTACGCTGCTAAATTATCGACGGCTAGCGCAGATAGACCTCGAGTAGTTTTGCGCAAAATTCAAAAACGAAAATATATATATATACACACACCTTAATATCTCAGTCCCCTAACAACACTTTTCGTGCTATTTTACGCAAGAAGTTCTATAACTTCAGTTTATCACGTTACAGTTGTCAGCCCTTAATTATATTTTACATTCAATAATTTCTTTGTTTGTTGGAGGTAAGCACAAAGCTACACAATAGGCTATCAGTTCTCTGCCCACCACGGGTATCAAAACCCGGTTTTTAGCGTTCTAAGTCCACAGATGCACCGTTGTGCTACACCTTATCGTGGAATTTTCATAAGATCAGACAAATTATTTCCCTTAAGAACTTCGAGCCAGTTTCCTCTCTTCAGCCTGAATTATCGATCTGAGAAAGTTATCCAACTAAGATCCAATGAACAGAGAAATAAATTATTCGCCGTTAAGATGTCTTCACTTCGTAACTTTAATATCAGCAGAACGCAAAGACCAACCAGGAGCTATCAAACAAAATTGGATAATTTCTTATTTCCGTCAATGTCCGTATAAAGAAGAGTTTCCAAAAATACATAACTCTTCAACGAGCACATGGTAAATATATGCTGTCGTTTGGAGAAAAGACTATTGCAGAAATTCTCTTATTCTGATAGCAGTCGTTATATCGCATTAAGACTGACGTCATGTGCTCTCAATTTTCTTACCTCAGCTTAAACTGGAATATGGGTGGTCTGAGAGATTCGACTTGCATTTCGAGACTTTGGAGGCCAAATGAATATATCCATTGTAAGTACTTCAACTCCACCTCAACAAAGACAGTTTTAGTGTGTGTGTGTGTGTTTTCATTCTGTTACTTTTGTCCTTGCTGTTTGTTTTCTTATTTCATTAACCACTTACTCTGCTTATGCTTTCTTTCTAACCAAATCTACAAGTGAACTATAGTAAGTTTCGATTCCACTTCTGTGTTCTTCACCGATTGTAGACCACAACGCCATGTAACGAAATTTTTATTTTTTCTTGTTCCTGGACAGAAAGTGCTATTTTCCAATTGCTTATGCCTAAAGTAAAAGCAAAAGACCTATTTTTCTCTTCAAACTTTGCTTTTGTGACCTGGAAACGTATAACGAAAAGATGATGGGAGACTATATTTGAGGGCTGATACGTGAAAGTGATTTACATTACAGTCACAAATCTCGAGAAACGACTCACTTCTAAACATTTTTCTTCAACTTTAGTACAAATACATGTAAATCTTGATTAATATGTTGTTTTATTCAGACCTTATGTAAAAGAAAATGTGCAAATTTGCCCGTTTTTACATATAAAATAGGTTAATTTCTAAATTTCATTATCCAGTTCACAAAATCAAAGTTTGAAGGGAATAATGGTCATTTTCTGTACTTTTACAACATAAGTAATTAAGAAATAACACATACTATCCAGGAACAAAATTTGTGTTACATGGTGTTATTATAAAGTCAGTTCGTACCCCTGGTATGTATCGGTGTCGTGTTTTACATCAAAGTTATACATCTGGAGACAGAAATGAAATTGCGAAAGTTTGAATACTGAATATTATGGATATATCCAGACAACAAACAGTAACCACGTCAGTCATATGAATACTGAATATTATGAATATATCCAGACAACAAACAGTAACCACGTCAGTCATGTGAATACTGAATATTATGAATATATCCAGACAACAAACAGTAACCACGTCAGTCATGTGAATACTGAATATTATGAATATATCCAGACAACAAACAGTAACCACGTCAGTCATGTGAATACTGAATATTATGAATATGTCCAAACAACAAACAGTAACCACGTCAGTCATGTGAATACTGAATATTATGAATATGTCCAGACAACAAACGGTTACCACGTCGGTCATGTGAATACTGAATATTATGAATATATCCAGACAACAAACAGTAACCACGTCAGTCATGTGAAAACTGAATAATATGAATATATCCAGACAACAAACAGTAACCACGTCGGTCATGTGAATACTGAATATTATGAATACATCCAGACAACAAACAGTAACCACGTCAGTCATGTGAATACTGAATATTATGAATATGTCCAGACAACAAACAGTTACCACGTCAGTCATGTGAATACTGAATATTATGAATATATCCAGACAACAAACAGTAACCACGTCAGTCATGTGAATACTGAATATTATGAATATGTCCAAACAACAAACAGTAACCACGTCAGTCATGTGAATACTGAATATTATGAATATGTCCAGACAACAAACAGTTACCACGTCGGTCATGTGAATACTGAATATTATGAATATATCCAGACAACAAACAGTAACCACGTCAGTCATGTGAATACTGAATATTATGAATATGTCCAGACAACAAACAGTTACCACGTCGGTCATGTGAATACTGAATATTATGAATATATCCAGACAACAAACAGTAACCACGTCAGTCATGTGAAAACTGAATAATATGAATATATCCAGACAACAAACAGTAACCACGTCGGTCATGTGAATACTGAATATTATGAATACATCCAGACAACAAACAGTAACCACGTCAGTCATGTGAATACTGAATATTATGAATATGTCCAGACAACAAACAGTTACCACGTCAGTCATGTGAATACTGAATATTATGAATATATCCAGACAACAAACAGTAACCACGTCAGTCATGTGAATACTGAATATTATGAATATATCCAGACAACAAACAGTAACCACGTCAGTCATGTGAATAATGAATATTATGAATATGTCCAGAAAACAAACAGTAACCACGTCAGTCATGTGAATACTGAATATTATGAATATATCCAGACAACAAACAGTAACCACGTCAGTCATGTGAATACAGAATATTATGAATATATCCAGACAACAAACAGTAACCACGTCAGTCATGTGAATACTGAATATTATGAATATATCCAGACAAGAAACAGTTACCACGTCAGTCATGTGAATGCTGAATATTATGAATATATCGAGACAACAAACAGTTACCACGTCAGTCATGTGAATACTGAATATTATGAATATAGCCAGACAACAAACAGTTACCACGTCAGTCATGTGAATACTGAATATTATGAATATATCCAGAGAACAAGCAGTAACCACGTCAGTTATGTGAATACTGAATATTATGAATATATCCAGAGAACAAGCAGTAACCACGTCAGTCATGTGAATACTGAATATTATGAATATATCCAGACAACAAACAGTTACCACGTCAGTCATGTGAATACTGAATATTATGAATATATCCAGACAACAAACAGTTACCACGTCAGTCATGTGAATACTGAATATTATGAATATATCGAGACAACAAACAGTTACCACGTCAGTCATGTGAATACTGAATATTATGAATATATCCAGATGACAGTTACCACCATATGAAAGCTGAATATTATGAATATATCGAGACAACAAACAGTTACCACGTCAGTCATGTGGATACTGAATATTATGAATAATTCCAGACAACAAACAGTTACCACGTCAGTCATGTGAATACTGAATATTATGAATATATCCAGACAACAAACAGTTACCACCATATGAATGCTGAATATTATGAATATATCCAGACAACAAACAGTAACCACGTCAGTCATGTGAATACTGAATATTATGAATATATCCAGACAACAGTTACCACGTCAGTCATGTGAATACTGAATATTATGAATATATCCAGACAACAAACAGTTACCACGTCAGTCATGTGAATGCTGAATATTATGAATATATCCAGACAACAAAGAGTAACCACGTCAGTTATGTGAATACTGAATATTATGAATATATCCAGAGAACAAGCAGTAACCACGTCAGTCATGTGAATACTGAATATTATGAATATATCCAGACAACAAACAGTTACCACGTCAGTCATGTGAATACTGAATATTATGAATATATCCAGACAACAAACAGTTACCACGTCAGTCATGTGAATACTGAATATTATGAATCTATCCAGACAACAAACAGTTACCACGTCGGTCATGTGAATACTGAATATTATGAATATATCCAGACAACAAACAGGTACCACCATATGAAAGCTGAATATTATGAATATATCCAGACAACAAACAGGTACCACCATATGAAAGCTGAATATTATGAATATATCGAGACAACAAACAGTTACCACGTCAGTCATGTGAATACTGAATATTATGAATATATCCAGATGACAGTTACCACCATATGAAAGCTGAATATTATGAATATATCGAGACATCAAACATTTACCACGTCAGTCATGTGGATACTGAATATTATGAATAATTCCAGACAACAAACAGTTACCACGTCAGTCATGTGAATGCTGAATATTATGAATATATCCAGACAACAAAGAGTAACCACGTCAGTCATGTGAATACTGAATATTATGAATATATCCAGAGAACAAGCAGTAACCACGCCAGTCATGTGAATGCTGAATATTATGAATATATCCAGACAACAAACAGTTACCACGTCAGTCATGTGAATACTGAATATTATGAATATATCCAGACAACAAACAGTTACCACCATATGAATGCTGAATATTATGAATATATCCAGACAACAAACAGTAACCACGTCAGTCATGTGAATACTGAATATTATGAATATATCCAGACAACAGTTACCACGTCAGTCATGTGAATACTGAATATTATGAATATATCCAGACAACAAACAGTTACCACGTCAGTCATGTGAATGCTGAATATTATGAATATATCCAGACAACAAAGAGTAACCACGTCAGTTATGTGAATACTGAATATTATGAATATATCCAGAGAACAAGCAGTAACCACGTCAGTCATGTGAATACTGAATATTATGAATATATCCAGACAACAAACAGTTACCACGTCAGTCATGTGAATACTGAATATTATGAATATATCCAGACAACAAACAGTTACCACGTCAGTCACGTGAATACTGAATATTATGAATATATCCAGACAACTAACAGGTACCACCATATGAATGCTGAATATTATGAATATATCCAGACAACAAACAGTTACCACGTCAGTCATGTGAATACTGAATATTATGAATATATCCAGATGACAGTTACCACCATATGAAAGCTGAATATTATGAATATATCGAGACAACAAACAGTTACCACGTCAGTCATGTGAATACTGAATATTATGAATATATCCAGACAACAAACACTGTTACCACGTCAGTCATGTGAAAACTGAATATTATGAATATATCCAGACAACAAACACTGTTACCACGTCAGTCATGTGAATACTGAATATTATGAATATATCCAGACAACAATGTTACTACGTCAGTTATGTGAATACTGAATATTATGAATATACCCAGACAACAAACACTGTTACCTCGTCAGTCATGAAAAGTGAGGGGACCTTGGTTACCAAGTGTTGCAAAAAAACGAACTTCCACTGGATCTAAAACTTTATAAGTAGTACACAACTTAAAAGTATAATCTGTAAATAAAGATGTCGCTGAAGAACAAAAACATCTCACAGCTTTTGTCTACGACTATAAATTTTGAGTAATTGCTTTGCTGAATTAAAGGTGAGAAATATTCACTTGAAAGGAGAAACGTAAAGTGAGCTCAAACGATTGAATTAAGCTTGTTACATTTCGTAAAGTTACCTCCTTGTAAGAATCGATATTCTATCACACATTTGTTTAAAAAATATATTATATTAAGTCTGGCTATGAATCTCCATAGAATAAAGACAAAAATATGTTTTTAATTTTCCAGGAGGTGGGAAGTATCGCCTTGCCTCCCTCCCTGTGGGTGGGTACCCATGTATCCTATTGTTGAAAAGTCTAAATCTACATCTCGTTTTAATTGTTGATTATTCGTCTGTTCAGTCAAATTCTTTAACAACTAAGATAGTTTAATATCACACCTTTATATCTTTTTTTTAGTTTTTATACTTTTCCCCACACTAGACAGTCATAAAAGTGTGGTCCACGTAAAGAAACACATGATATTAATTGGGTCTTCCTTGTTATTACTCCGACAAGCTTTAAGAACCCGACAACAACGGAGGAAATTTGCTTTGTTATTATTTGTTTGTTTATTCACTCGAACAACAACTCCTGTACAAAATGAACTAAACGACCAATCAGAGACTCCCGTGGTTCAGAAGTAACCTTTCTTAATTTCAATCTACGGATCACAGGTAAGAGTGCGGCAGGTGACGGATAGCGCCACATCTCGAACTCGAAACCCTTGGCTACACTATCCTGTGCGTTAAGCAAAGTGCTATACTTGGAACCCTTAGGAGAGTAAAATTTAACCGCCATAACACGCTTGGGAACCTCGTGTGAGTTATCGTTAACCCTCATGACACATTTGGAACCTTTTATGTGAATAAATATTACCCCTTCATACAACGTTAACTGTTATCCCACGCTTGGGCCCATTACGGTAATAGTACGCGCTCTATCATCATTGGTGATTATCAAACCTGAAAAATAAGTCCATACGTCGAAATCGCTTTAGTGTCTTCAATATTTTGAAGTTTGTTTGTTTCTTTGTTTTTTAATTTCGCACAAAGCTACACGAGGGCTATCTGCGCTAGCCGTCCCTAATTTAGTAGTGTAAGACTAGAGGGAAGGCAGCTAGTCATCACCACCCACCGCCAACTCTTGGGTTACTCTTTTACCAACGAATAGTGGGATTAATCTAACAGTATAACGCCCCCACGGCTGGGAGGGCGAGCATGTTTGGCGCAACGGGGATTCGAACCCGCGACCCTCAGATTACGAGTCGCACGCCTTAACACGCTTGGCCATGTCGGGCCCATTTTGAAGTTTGACCGAATGACAAAATGAGGGTCTACATCGTAGGTTTAATCCGTGCGAAAAAATAAATCTAGAAATATATTTTATTCAATTCTGTTTGAACTTCGCGCAAAGCTACACGAGGGCTATCTGCGATAACCGTCCATAATTTAGCAATGTAAGACTAGAGGGAAAGCAGCTAGTCATCACCACCCACCGCCAACTCTTCGGCTACTCTTTTACCAGCGAATAGTGGGACTAACCATCACATTATAACGCCCCCACGGCTGAAAGGGCGAGCATTTTTACTGCAACGGGGATTCAAACCCGCGACCTTCGGATTACGAGTCGAACGCCTTAACTCATCTGGCCATGCCGGGCCTATTCAGTTCTGAGATTGAAATGTAACTGAGACAATAAGAACTATAAGACACTTTAACATGGAGGGAGTGCTTAATGTCATGTGGTGATATAATCTAGTCCGCGACTAGTACAGGGGTAAGGCTACAGATTTACAACGCTAAAATCAGGGAGGGGTTCGATTGCCCTCGGAGAACTCAGCAGATAGACCGATGCGGCTTTGCTATAAGAAAAACACAACACACTACTATAGACTCCATGTTTAATGCCACGCGGCACGATGGCAAAATAAGTACAGACTATAAGATTATCAATTTGAAATTTAAAAAAAATATTAAAGCAAAAAAAAAACAAAAAACGTCTTTATGATTAATCTAGTTTATTTTATTTGATCTTGGTTTTATTTCGTACAATAAACAAATAGTTACGTACGCAAGAAACACGTACCAGTCACGTGCTGATTGAGAAACGACTTCGAACACCGAAGTAGTGCGGGATGACTTAACAAGGAGATTAGGACATCACGTGCTTGTTGGTGTCAGCCGATATAAGCATACAGGGGTGGGCTTTAAATACTAAAACTTTGACCTTTAACCTTATCTCTCTTGATTTCAAACCGATAACCTCTGATTTTGAAACTCACAGATACAAATACTAAGGTTATTGAAGTATCAGGTAAAATGTTTCAAAGACAACCATGTTAACGATGGTGCTCTAAAAAAAAAAAAAAAAAAATGCTGTTCGTGCACTTCTCGAGCGAGTAGAGTGAAAACTGTATAAATGAAAGCTTTATTTATATGTTCGTTCCCCTCGAAATTTCGCAAAAAAAAAAAACGCTTTAGAACCTCTTCATTAATTAACGCGACCCAATTGACGATTTAGTCTACGATTTGTGACACGCATTAAATCAATTATGGATAATATTAAGAAATAGTAATAATATTTGGTTGGTATTTTTTAAAGATTTATACACAGATTTTTTTTCCCTTTTTTAACACGCGCATAACTGAACTAAAAACTATCAGTGGTTATCTGAACACCGTACACACGAAATACCTGCCGTGTATGTATTGAAATTATGAGCTCGATATTGGTTATCGACTTTTCTTTTATGTTTTTGTTGTTGTTGTTTTTTAAGAAATGCTTTACAATTATCGTTTATATAATAAGGAATGATCCATCTCACCATTATACAGACACGTAATGAATCAGGAAATTCATAGAGTATTGCTGAAGATTAAGTAACAACATGAACAGTGCAAGAAAGAGAATATTTGGCACATAAAAAATCTAACATCGAGGAACTATGTTTTACAGTTATAATTGTATTAAGCGTCCTTGAAACACACCCTTTGCATACAGTTCAGTTAATGTGATTGGCCTGTTCGATTCACGTGACTCAACCATATTACAATACGTCAGGAAGTAATCAAGGTTTGGAAAGCCTAGAATGGTTACATAGAATTTGCTCGATCTAAACTTCCAAAGAGCACAGAGAGCTCTCATGTCTGATTAAGGTACTTAATCCGTGGTCACTTTTCTAACCTCCTGGTGAAACAAATGTCCACTAAGAAATCACTTATAGTGTTTCACTATTTTTTTTTAACTTATATTAAACCCGCTGGTTGAAAAACTCCAATACGGTGTTTTGGATTTTTGTTTATATCGCAATATAACTACTTATAAAATTAACCAAAACAAAGAAATTATGTTGATGAATTACCTGAACATTTTTGTAATGCATTTTTTAATATACGAAAACAATATCAGTTCGAATATTTTATAATATTTACATCTATAAAGCTCAAGTTATGTAATATGACGAATAATATTTATTATAAGTATGAATATTAACTTATTCTATATAAAGGTTCTTAATATTAGATATATACGAAATTGCATATATTCATGGGAAAATAGGCACAGCGACCTCTTTAGTCTGTAACCAGCAACTCACACATTACATTTACAATAAAGGAGCATTTGTTTCCTCACCGACAAAGGTTTTATTGAGTATTCGTTATAATTCACTCTATTGGAAAAGTTTCTACACTTTACCGTAGTTTCTTCCAGTAGAAGAAATGTACCAAATGGAGTTTTTTACAATTTCAAAACGAATGTCACATAAAACTTACTACACATATCTTACTTGTAATACCTTCTCACTTACCTAATGTTCAAACTATATGTTGTAAACTTAAAGAAAACATCCTGGCTCTTACCTAGAACAGAAAAAGGACACCATGGTCAACAACCACAAGAACTAAGTTTACTCTCGTACTTACACTAAATAATTAAAGTATTTATAAACCTCATATCGTAATTTAAATATTGTTATTTGCTTACTCTAAGAAAGTAATTGTTTGAAAAAAAAATACAGTTTACAATAGTTCCTTAACTTTTAATTAAAGAAACCATGAAGTTGTCTCACTGATCCAACAACTTTCCTCCAAAAGGACTCTTAAGGGACTCTAATGCACGTGGAAGCTAGCAAACAACAAAGTTGTACCTTTAACAGCACTTATGGTTAGGTTATACAATAATCGATCCAACAGAATGCACGACAAGTAAAGTTTCGATTCATTTAACACAAAGAAAAGTCTATCATTAAATGGAAGTTAGATGGGAAGAAAACAAGGCTTATTGAAGTTCGAATAATACACAATTACAAGCACACAGAATCAAAAACGTATGGAGTAATAAAGATGTTATTAAAGAGAAAGAAACACATAGAGATATAAAACGACATAAAAATGCACAACGAGTTTCCATAATGATGCTGAGTTTTTTATTACACAAATATGTGGAAAACCACACGTACATACGGACTGAAGGATATAAGCTATAGATACCAACAATATTTAGAATAGTACACATAAATAAGAACCGAAGAATATAAGGTCATATTAACAATATGTAACATAATTTACATATATGAGAACTGCAGGATATAAGGCTTTCTCACCAACGTGTAGAATAGTACACGTATGTAAGAACTGAAGGAATGCAAGTATACTAAATGGTAAATATATATATAAAGACGACAGTATACTAGCTACAGAAAGGTTTTCTACTTTAGCTATGTTTCCAACTGTGTTGTTTCTTTCCTAAATATTAAAGAAGCCTCCTAAATGAAAGTACTTGTAACCAAATTAACGTTGTCTTTACTTTCACTTTCAACTATTTGTCATTCAAAGAGATAGCCGTATTAAGTCCAGAGAGTTTAAAAGGTTATGCGAAAAGTCGACGTTTTCTCACCGTGGGACATGGGCGAAGATGTCACGATGCACATGCTACGTATGCTGAAATATTCCCAACCACAGAGTCAGTGTGAAGACAGTTCACCGAAGAGGTACAGTCGGGCACGTCAACACTTCGCCACGTGTGTGTAGCGACTACCATATGGTTACCACATGTTCTTTCTTCAAACGGTACGGTCTTTGTTCCAACCATTTTACTAGCTCGCCCACATGAGAATCATACGGATCTAAGGTTCAAAAGTACTTGACGAGACACACATCTGTGAACAGTCTTTGATTTACAGGCTTCTCTTTCCCACTAAGACCCTATAACCGTTTCGGAAAAACCTTTTGTTCTGATGTCACCACGTGAAAATGTGGAAAAAAATCGAACAGAAAACAACAAAAGAAGAAGAAACAAGCGTTCACGACCCATAATTATGAGATAAATGATACGAATGAAGTTTTAATGCTATTTTGAACCACTAGATACATAGCAAGACAAATAAAATCGTGCTTATTGATTCACAAGACTGCGAGTTTCGGATTGAACAAACGAAGTATTAAAAAGATATTTTTAAAATAACAATAAAGGCAATAACATTTATGTTAATGAAGGCAAAGTTTGAAAAGTAAAGTTCTCGTTGGCAGGCAAATTTCTGAAAGGCTATAAAACTATAAAAGACGCAGCATGTCCTTTTTAAAACAAATTATAGGTTTGTTGCACACAACTATCCAAAGTAAGTCTCAAAGTTCAGTTCCGAAGTATGATACACGACCTAGTTTACTTTATCTTAAACAAGTCACAGATCTTTACTTGGCACATGTTCTACACGTGTCAGGTGTGCGCAAAATATTTTAATTAAAATTTAACTGTTTGCTTAACAAATGGAAATAAGATATTCTGCAAATCAGTTTTAGTATCTTAAGTAAACGTAGCTAACATTATACTTTTCTTCTTTCTAATCAACACCATTTTTACCTTGGTTTCTTAACACATTACTTTTCACTGATAACATGTGTTGTGAATAGAGGGATTTTCTTTTTCGCTAATTTTTTTCTTTGGAATATAAAGCTACTTGGAACATGACTACAATTTCATTCGATTTCAGGACACGCGTTCTTAGGCATATTACATTTATTGTTCAAATAAAATTTGAAATGGTGTAACCTATATAAGACGTAAAAGAGGTATACACCAGTTCTGTACGGAATCATGTATAGAGGTGTTTTAGTGCACACACAAAAAAGACACCTTTTTGAAGTCCACACCACGAAGATATGATATTGATATTTTAGAAGAACGTTGTTAGCTTGATTTTATAACATTTTTTCAGATACATATCACTTCTAAAGGAATTATTTTGTATCCCCCTTTGACAAATCATTGTTTGTTTTTCAATTTCGCGCAAAGGTACACGAAGGCTGTCTCCGCTAATCGTTCAGACTAAAGGGGAGGCAGCTGGTCTTCACGAATTATTTACCAGTAACTACTGGTATTAGTGATATTATGACGCCCTCATGGCTGTTCGTAGATTGCGAGTCCAGTATCCTAACCACCAGGCTATGCCAAGTCTCGATTTTAACAGAAATACTTTGTATTAACTTAATCATTCCAGATTATTATCAATATCTCTTCGCGAAACGGTAAATCTTTGCAGTTAATATTTTAATTATAAATTAATGTTTTAAATATCCTACTTGCCTTCATATGATGTGGTTAGCTCGAATCGCAATCTGTAGGTCACGGGATCGAAACCCAGCTTCGAACATGTTTATCCTTTCAACTATGAAAGTATTATAATTTGGCCAACAATTCATCTATTTGCTGGTAAGAAAGAGCAGCCCAAAAGTTGGCAGAGGGTGCTACTAACCAGTTACCTTTCTTCTGGTCAGCAGATGAAAATTGAAGATAACTGCATATAAGCATAAAATAAACAAACAAAAAGTGTACTCGAATTTCTCTGCTATGCGATGGAAAATACTATTCATGTTAAACTGTACTGAGACTAAATGATTTAGTTATAATTTAGACTGTATATATATAAAAATTTATACTTTGGAAAACGTACAAAACTTCTATGCAGATGTCTATATGCACAGCTTGGTGTTCATGGCACTCGACTCACAATTTGCGGGTCACGGGATCAGAAACTTAGTCCTTAAACACGCCCTTTCATTCCTGTGGACAATATAATGTAATGGTGAATTCCACTATTCGTTGGTGGTATCTCAGGAGTAATCTTAGACATTCTGGAGCCCAGAGTAGAATTCAGTAAATGGGGCACCATAATGGTAATACAACTCAGAAGCAGATTAAAAGGCATAACATTGAATGGTTCTTCCGTTGTCCAGTTTGCCCAACAGATAAGATCGTCCATGGGTGACGTTGACTATCTGCCTTCCCTCTGGTCTATCACTTCAAAATGGAGGATGGCTACCGCAAATATCCTTCGATTATCTTTGCAAGAAACTTCTACAAACGTATATCTTCAAAACATATTTCAGACTCTTTACAGAGAGATATTCTTGGAACATTTACAGAATGTTTATTTGGAGTATACATATTTTTATAAAAAAAATACGTTTTCGTTTGTTAGCCCATTAATCGTTGACCCATAATGACGATGTGTAAAACATGGACAAATTCCTTTTCCATTTATAAATAAACAACCACGACATCCTCACTTTAGCAGAAACAGCACAATAATTCATTTTTTTGCTCCAATTCCTGAATGTCAAGGTAAAAATGGAAAAATTCACATGAGTAATGAGGATTTCAAAAACTACATACTTGACACTGGAATGCACGGAAGTACATGTGCTAACAATGAACCTGCCAGCCAGAAACGTATACATCTTGGCCAACCAAATGTAATCACTCAAATAACTTTTGAACTTCAACAAGGACACACTTTTATCTTCAGCACACAGATTACAACTGGGATTTATTTTTCACAAAATTGGCAATAACAATAATATCCTTTTTTAATGACAAAAATTATTCTTAGAATATGAATTAACGCTGTTCCAAAACTCTTGTATTCATAACTACTATGACACTGCTCTTAAGCCTAACATGGATGACCAAAAGCATGAGAGAAGAATCTAACTATTAAACTCCATTTAACTGCTGTCGTGATCAAAACGTTGTATGTAATTACACACGACTGATACTAAGTGTCTAGAAGATATAGACGACGAGTGACTGTCAGACTTTGGCAAACGTTATGTTAAAACTTTGAGACGAAACACTTAGATCTGAATAAGGAACTTACCGCATTAGTTACTCAAAATATGTTCTTGCACATACCGCTAGATGGCTCAATAGCTTTTATTAATTAAATTATTCTCCTAAAGTTTCGTTGACCATTGTATTACGTCAAATTTCCTTGACATCAGTCTGATCACAAAGAAAAACAAAAACATATTATAAATGTCTTGCACTGACGTCAAAAAGTCAAGAATTTTAGGTGAAAAATGATAAATCTTCTCCGGCGACGTGCATGAAGAAAGATATATCGAGAAACTAAATAGCCACAGAATTTGGAGTTCGTTTCATTTGACAATGTTTTCATTGGTGCATTCAATAAGAATTCCACTTTAATAAAAAAAAAATTCATGAGTTCTCTTCCTTGTGAAATGTTTACTCAAACACAACTGTTTAGGATTACATCGTATTTAAAAAAATTTGTATTCATATGGATTGCCGTTTGTCGTTAGAAGGGAATGTTTGGCATCCAATATGGCAACATTGAATGAAACAGAAAGTTTTCTAACGTTATCTTGGTCTGGCATGGCCAAGCGCGTAAGGCGTGCAACTCGTAATCTGAGGGTCGCGGGTTCGCGCCCGCGTCGCGCTAAACATGCTCACCCTCCCAGCCGTGGGGGTGTATAATGTGACGGTCAATCCCATTATTCGTTGGTAAAAGAGTAGCCCAAGAGTAGGCGGTGGGTGGTGATGACTAGCTGCCTTCCCTCTAGTCTTACACTGCTAAATTAGGGACGGCTAGCACAGATAGCCCTCGAGTAGCTTTGTGCGAAATTCCAAAACAAAACAATCTAACGTTATCTGCAAGACCTCTAAACACACTATATTACTAATAACACTAGAATATCATACCTTTAGATGTTATGTTTCATACCTAGGACCTTATTCCATAAGAATAAGTTATTCTTTGGTGATAATACAGCGTAGATTTTATTATACACTTCTTACTAACCGTTAATACAAATATGGTTGAGTATCACATCATAACCCTTATCACAAAAACAACTACAAATGCAATGAAATTTGGATGCCTCTTCTCCTAGGTAAAACGATCAGGAATGTCCAAGTTGGGTTCATGTCAAAGCCCTGGACTAATGAAGGGAGATCCTCGTCTCAATGGCCCGGCATGACCAAGCGTGTTAAGGCGTGCGACTCGTAATCTGAAGGTCGCGGGTTCGCATCCCCCATTGCGCCAAACATGCTCGCCCTTTCAGCCGTCGGGGCGTTATAATATGACGGTCAATCCCACCATTCGTTGGTAAAAAAAGTAGCCCAAGAGTTGGCATTGGGTGGTGATGACTAGCTGCCTTCCCATTAGTCTTACACTGCTAAATTAGGGACGGCTAGCACAGGTAGCCTTCGAGTAGCTTTGTGCGAAATTCAAAAACAAACAATCCTCGTCTTAAACCATCGAGATATCGATTGATACATATCTTATGGTGATGAAAGAGCTATGATCATTTTCCATACAGTTCTATGAATGCATAAAGTGAAGAATGGTGTCACAGAACGACAAAGCATTCGATGCTCTCTTTATTATTCGCAGTGGATAAAGTCCAGAAGCAGGACCACAGCAAGTTAATAAAAAAACCACTCTTTACGTTATAAGATGGCACAAGCTGTCCTCAAACCTAGATTCGTTCATCTAAATTAAAATAACAGAACGTTTCGCTACACACATTGGATTTCTAATGTTCCTTAACCTTAAGACAATAATTTTCCATTCATAGCTGTGAGCAGTCTTGTGCACTACAGTCCGTCCAAAAATCTTGGAGTTCCCAGAACAAAATTGATTTGTTAACTTGCAATACTGCGTCGACATTAAATAGCAATGAAATTAAAATCAAATTGCAATTTCATTTATTATCAAACTTCATATGGATCAAGAAGTGATTTGCTTTGACCCGTCTAGACCACTGTTCGAACTAGCTCACCAATTGGTTTCTACGTTTCTTCAATAAATTACTCACAGTGTATCCGGCCGCTCATATCACGATTGGTGCATTCAATAAGAATTCCACTTTAATAAACCAAAAATTCATGAGCTCTCTTCCTTGTGAAATATTGACTCGAACAACTGTTTAAGATTACATCGTATTTAAAAAATTTAGGAAGAACCTACGGATGACCAGAAAACAAAAAATAATCTTTGCGAAAACTGCCAACCTTTATAAACTACACACTATAGAGCCCCGGCATGGCCAGGTGGTTAAGGTACTCGATTCGTAATCTGAGGGTCGCGGGTTCGAATCCCCATCACACCAAACATGCTCGCCATTTCAGCCGTGAAGGCGTTATAATGTGACGGTCAATCCCCTATTCGTTGGTAAAAGAGTAGCCCAAGAATTGGCGGTGGGTGGTGATGATTATCTGCCTTCTCTCTAGTCTTACACTGCTAAATTAGAGATGGCTAGCGCCGAGAGCCTTCGAGTGGCTTTGTGCAAAATTCAAAACAAACCAATCTACACAAAAGTACACGAGTAAAATCGCATAAGCGACCCATTACTAGATGGACGATGTGTTGCTATCCCGAAATTTGATAGTGAGTACTTTTGAATAGCTTCCTTACTTCAAGTTTATTAGTCAAAATTAGTGACGGATCTTCACCAACCAAGTGCAGTCATCTAAATAACTTTTGAGCTTCAACATGGACACACTTAAACACAGGTGAGAAAACTACGAATCAATAAAACGTATCGGAGGAGCAACATATTGACTTTATCCACAGTTCCCGTTTGTTGACAACTTTCGTTTTAACTCAGCTTATCTATCGTCTTTTTATAGGTAGTAAGTATTTCAGGGTTCCTTTGCTGGAGGAATATTTTAAAGTTTGTCATTTGTCAGTTAGTGAAATAACTCGGCAGAAATACATAAAGATATTCTTGATGTAAGTTGTTATACGTTTATTTTTATTTTAAACAGAATTTGGGGACCCCTTATTTACCACTAGAGATGGAACAATTGACCTCTTTGTCATTTCGCTAACGCCATTCCTTTTTGTCATTTAGTGCCTCGTTATCAATTTCTAACTAGCCCTCGATCACAACGTAAGCAACCAAACTGTTATAAACGCAAAGTGAATGCAATTATAGTCACCAAATCATCTGCTGTAATTATAGAATGCTGTGGATTAGAAAGACCTAGCCGCAACCATTGTTCGCGGAAAGGTCGACAGATGCAAAACAGATCAACACAGTGGGTGGAAAGCAGATGAACACTTTCCCCACTATTCGTGATGAGTGACAAAAGGACAATAAGCCACTCAAGTATGGTGGTGAGCTGTGCCTTACCGCCTCAGCTACGTCATCACGTGCAGTTACATAGGACTGTTAACATAAACTTGCTCATACATTAGAATATTTTGCCCCATGCTTCGAAAAGTTTCATTTCGTAAATACTAATATTATACTTTTGCTGTGAAAGTGTTCTAATTTCTGACCTTTAGTCCCGCACGTATTCGACTTCTAGAAGAAATTCAAAACCTGTGGACCCAAATTTCATAGTCATAAAAAAAACTAAGAGTTGTTTGTTTTTAATTTCGTGCAAAACTACTCGAGGGCTATCTGCATTAGCTGTCCCTAATTTAACATTGTAAGACCAGATGGAAAGCGGCTAATCATCAACACCCACCGCCAACTCTTGGGCTACTCTTTTACCAACGAATAGTGAGATTGAGCGTAAGATATAACGCCCCCACTGCTGAAAGTGCGAGCATGTTTGGTGAGACGGGGATTAGAACTTCTGACCCTCAGATTACGAGTCTAGCGGTTTAATCACCTGGCCACCTATGTTTTCATCCTTGTGTGTATGTATGTGTTTGTCAGAAACATTTATCAAGGTTGCATAGATTTGGGCAAGAGTTGGTACAATTTTGGACTATGGTCCAACATGGAAGTCATTAGTTTTGGAGGGACATGGTCAAAGGGCAAGTTCACAGCGCAGTCACGAAACCCCTATTCTATTAACATGGTGACCGATTTTTCACACTATTTTTACTTAGTCAGAAACGATGACATTTTTCTGAACCCTGATGGACATTTGTAGAACATTATTTCCCCGTCCCAAAAAAAAAAAACGGCATGTGTCCATGGCGGACACATTTTCACAATTTGACATCCAAATGTGATTAACACTGCATTGAAGTAATAGCACTGTACTGATATTTTAGCATCTGAAGTTACAAAAGCGATTTGGTGAACAGGATTTCCTTGAAGAATTCGCTTATATGCACTCCTTTCCTGACGAGTGTTATATTTTTTAACACCATATAATGCCTAGTAGTAACCGCGTTACGTTTTTGTGATGTTATTAACAGCCCATTATATTCTATTTTTATTTGTAATAACAATACTGTTTCTTCATAGCTTTGTGATCTAACAGCTGTGTTAACTAATAATTATAGCACTGCTTTATGTCTGTTGTAACCCAGCAGGCCTGAAAAGCTCTAGTACTGGACGAAAGGTCTCACCGGGCACCAAATATAACAGATAGCATTGTTGGCATATTACAATACATACTATTTTCCTTATTTTCATTCAGAAGTTCTAATTAATATCAGTTCCGGCTTTAGGGTTTTTTCACTTGGGGAGAGAAGTGCTATACATAATGGTACCAAACCCAAGATAAATATAAAATCAGATTAACGAACGACATTAGCTAGCTCCGCGCATTATTAATGATACACGTAGAATGCCACATATTAACAGTTATATAGGATAATTCACAAATACCTTTAGATTATAAACGCAGTTCAAGTTCTGTGATAACAATAACGGTAGTAAACGATATTTTTTTATTGTGTACTTAAAGAGATAATTTAAAGATAAGAGTCAGAAAGGCAGTTCAATCTCGACTTTTTTCTGTTTTCTTTTTGGCTTTCACTAAAAAAACTTAATTACGCCACTTTGTTTTCTTACTGAACCATTAAATGAAATATATCGTTAACAGGTTTCAAGAGTTTTTCCTTTAGGTTTTTGTTTCAGTTGTTTTGTGTGTTTTTTTTTAATAAAAGATTGTTGTTGTTTTTGTGAATGGCTCGCGTCACTTTCGCCAGTGAAAGATGAGAAACGGAGGACAGTCAGTCGGTCAGGTCTTAGGTCAAAGCGGGTGCACGTGTGCGATAAAATTTAAAATACCTTTCTGAAGCAGGTATGGAACACATTCCATACACGCACATTGGGACAAAATACGCTCCACCGAGATTTGTTCTTCCGTAAATTTTAGGCTTAGCTTCATGGTTGAGTTAATGTTAATAGTGTAGTTAGTGCTGAAGTAAAATCAGTTAAATCAGTAAAGTAGTTTTGTTACTACTTGGATGCTGGCACCTGGGAAACTAGTTATTAAAATAAGTATTGATGTTTTAATACAAAGAACTTTAAGAGTCCTTGAAGAAAACAACAAGAAGTTTCTGAAACATCTTTTTATTAAAACAACTTGTTTCGTATGTCAATTTTATAACATAACATTAAAGTGAATGCAGAATTAAAGAAACAGCAGCATATTCCTGTGAGCGATAATAAAGATTTAATACAAACAAAATAATCATAATAAAATGAATAAATAATAATTGTCTAAATAAAATAAGCCATATTGTGCTCTTAAAGTTACTCTTTTGTTTTTGTTGTTTGCAATTATGCATGATGTGCTATCTGTGCTCTGCCCACCACGAGTATCGAAATTAGGATTCTAGTGTTTTAAGTTCGCAGACATACCGCTGTACTACTGGGGGGGGGAGATCCGACAAGGCCAGGTAGGTTAAGACGTTCGACTCGTAATCTGAAGATCGCGGGTTCGAATCCCCATCACACCAAACATGCTCGCCATTTCAGCTGAGGGGACGCTATAATGTGACGATCAATCCCACTATTCTTTGGTAAAAGAGTAGCCTAAGAGTTGGCGGTGGGTGGTGACAACTAGCTGCCTTCCCTCTAGTCTTACACTGCTAAATTAGGGACTGCTAGCGCAAATAGCCCTCGTGTAGCTTTGCGCGAAATTCAAAAAACAAACAAACCACTGGGGAAGTCGTTAATTTTCATACCCTACAAACCTTATTTGTAAACGAGTTGAATGAAATTGATGATGATTAAAATTTACTTTCTTAGTCGGACTTAAACCACTATTATCTCTGTTATTAGGTCAGATACCTTCATTCGTGAAGCGTGAGAATAAACAAAGTATGAGAAGAAGATTGATTATTAATTCAATAAAGACGAAGGGCCAGTGAATATATGTCCAAGGATGTGACGTGACCTCCTTTAAATGTTATGCAAGAGTTGTAAACCAATACATAAGGCACATGGCCTAGTTAAAATATACATATATATATGACACTATCATGTCTTACAAGTTCAAACATGAATAGTCTAGTTTTTGGAAGACATAAACTGGCCTTAATCAAATACTGTACCCTTTTTGTATGTTTAATGTTATTTATTATTTTAACCTTAACACAAATGCCAAGAAACAGCACCCATATCACCCTTTGCTACCACATATAAGTTATTTCAATAAGCTAAAATAGTATACATGTCATCAAAGTCAGGATGTTCTGTTTTCTTCTTCATCAAAACGATACTTCTCAAGTGTAACGTCATTAGACCAACTCTCAAATTCAGAATAATAGTAGCATTTTAATTGGCTAAAGACAGCAAAGTGACTAACACTCGTCCACCTTAGAATAAAGAAGAATAAACGTATGTTTAAGTAAATTCTGGCTTATACTGAACGATACAATTTACAGTTTACCACGTTAAAAGTTGTATCAAAATAAACTACAGCAAAAAGGTCCAAAATATAACCCAATATCTTTTTAGTAGCCCACGTTCGAGACTGTGTTGAAGTATAGTGCCCTTTTTGATCTACTGTTCACTTTCAATAACTTCCATATCCCATTTTCTTAAAGCAACTGAGTTTGGCGTAACTTATTGTTTCTGATACCTAGGCTGTGAAAGCAAGGATTCAAGGTTCATACCCCGAAGTTCGGTAAGAAAACTAGAGCCCAAAAGTTAGCGGTTGGCGCTGTTCACTAACAATACCTTCCCTGTAGTCTATCAATTCAAAATAAGGAACTTGTATGCACATACGTTTAACCAAATTTTCTAAAACAAACAAACAGCTAGAGTAATTTGTATCTCTCTGTATACAAATACTTTTGGTGTACTTGAAGTGTTTCCAAAGAAAATACCGTTTACAAGAAGTACCAGTTTGTGGTTAGAGACACTTTATGTGGCACAAACTATTAGAAATGATTGTTAGATTTTACAAAGGGCTAGTTATATGAGGGCTAACTGAAGTGATAGACTAGAGGGAAAATAATTAGTCAACACAACCCACCACCAACTTTTAAATTTAGGCTGCTCTCGTCTGATTGAAAAGTAGGATTTGATCGTCAGTTTTATTATATACAGCCCCAAAGTGTGTGCATGATTTATTTTATTTTCTCTTGTGTGTGTGTGTGTGTGTGATAAGTATACAAATTATAGAACCTCCTCTCCAGAGTCCGGAACGATAATCATTGGGCCAGGTTCAGTCCTCTGCTAAAAGTAAATATTACGGTATTTTTGTTCGTATATTTACGTAATATGAAATTTCAATTATACTACAAACACGATATGGAATCATTTATCTTGAATACGTTATAGTGAAATTAACCCCCCCCTCAAAATATTTTCATAAATTTTATGTAAATCTACCAACATTGACAGAAAATGGCTCAGATAATAAAGAGAGGGAGAAACAGTTAGATCCTTAGTTGTTGTTGTTATTGTTTTTGTATTTCATACCAACGTAACTTAATATGGGTAAAAATTTCCTAATTATTTTCTACCCAACAGACATCTAATGACGACATAACCTCACTCGTGGTATCATTTACCAGAGTTCATACGATACTCTATAACGTATCGTACATGTACTCTCGAGACGTTTTACTTATTTGGTTTCAAAATCATCTATATACTCAAGATTAAGGTTTGTCATTATATTTTTCTAACTTTCACTTGACCCAGCATTATCAGGTGGTTAAGGCACTTGACTTGTAATCTGAAAGTCTCGGGTAGGTTCGAATCCCCGTCACACCAAACTTTCTTGTCCTTTCAGGCGTGGGGTATTATAATGTGACGGTCAATCCCACTTTTCTTGGGCAAGAGAGTAGCCCAAGAGTTGGCGGTGGGTGGTGATGACTAGCTGCCTTCCCTCTAGTCTTACACTGTAAAATTAGGGACGGCTAGCGCAGATAGCCCTCGAGTAGCTTTGCGTGAAATTCAAGACAAACAACCACTTTCACGTATAAAATTTCATTTTCTTAAGTCGCTTCTATTCGTGTTTTTATGTGACTTTTTTTTTCAAAGAAGCATAATAAACAAATATTTTATTTTCTACATTAAGCCAAATTCTAGTATCTTGACGTTGTTTTAATTTACTGAAGTTTTGTTAGTTTCATAAAACCAACGAAATAAATAAGGTTCGTTTCAATGTGAACATAAAAAGCATTGAAATTCATTTTAGCCAAGCAAACAGATATGAAACGAGACAAAAATAACATTCAGTGCTCTATTATATATCAAATAATACACGAAAACTGATAGGAACACGTGTAACGTGAACGAGCTTAGAAATAGACAAAAGGTGCAGTATATATTATATGTTGTTGGTACACCACTGTCAACAGTACCTTTGTGAATACTGCTCTACATAAAGTATTAATATCGAAGGACCAGATAAACAAGTGAACCATTCTTCAATCATATTCATTAAGCGGATGAACAAGGGCAAATCACAGATTATGTAATTCGAGCGACTTCATTTTCGACAGATTTTTAATGTATAATGATAAGTTATCTTTGTTCTTTTTGACGTGTTAAGTTTTCTAAACATCAGTACACGTGTTCTTCAATAAAAGCATTGATTCAATTAACACGAAAACCATTTACGTATCGGCAGCCTAACAAGTTGAAATAATTTCATTATTTGTGCGCGAGAGAATATATTACGTCATGTACTTCTAATGAATGTCAAATAACAAATGACATGGTCTACAGATTCAATATCTAATGAACTTAAAATTAAGTGTTTTCGAAAGAGCGTCAGCGACGTGTGTGTGTGTGTATCTATATATATACATATATGCACACATACACATATACATATATAAAATAAAAATAAACATTATTTAAGCAGTTAGGTTTATTCTCGAGTACGGAAGCAAGTTATTGCTAATATAATAATAAGTTAACAAACAAGGATTTATAAACGTTATGAGTTGTCATACTAGTTTAGACAACTCGACAGAAGTTGTATTCTAGTATAATTTGTCTGCTGTGTTACTCACATTACCCTTTTACAACCAGGTTTAGAGCTTTGAGATGAGGTTTTTCTTATTTACCACCCCTAGCGGTAGGAAGTTTTCTTTTCATTTTTAGTGCAATCATTGTCTACAGACAGCGAAGAATGACACAGATGTGGACTTAAGCATCCAGACATTGATTGCCCCTTTATATTGTTTCTATTATATTTGTCCTTATTTTACTGTTTTATAATTCTATCTTGGGGCCTCGCGAACGAAAGTTAAGACTAATAAGAGTTTGTTTGTTTTGTTTTGAATTTCGCGCAAAGCTACATGAGGGCTGTTTGCGCTAGCCGTCCCTAATTTAGTAGTGTAAGACTAGAGGGCAGGCAACTAGTCATCACCACCCGCCGTCAACTCTTGGGCTACTCTTTTTACCAACGAATAGTGGGATTGACCGTAACATTATAACGCTCCCACGGCTGAAAGGGCGAGCATATTTGGTGCGACCGGGATTCGAACCCGCGACCCTCAGATTACGAGTCGAACGCCTTAACACGCTTGGCCATGCCGGGCCCAACTAATAAGAGACTGTGTATCTCCACCAACATGTGGCTCCTACAGTTCCACAGTTACCTACGAAATCCACGAACGTCTTATCCACCACATTAAAACCTGTACCCCGATGTATCTATTTTATTGAGCTGTCTTTTGGTTAACCATTGCTGTGTATTATAAATACGTATGCGTTATGTATGTAGGTATGGATATTTATGTATAGGAAAAACGAATAAACAAGTATGTAGATATCTATAAGTTGATGTACAGTCTGTATTTTGTTTAGACATTTCTCCACCGGCAGGGATAACTGTCGTATTCCATTATGCTGTTTCCGTCACTATATTTATTTGTTATTGTCAATTGAGGTATCGCATTTCATGGGATATTCTAACCGAAGACGAAAAAATCAGGAAACACCTCTCTTAACAAGCAGTAGAGATTGAGAAATAAAACTAATACTATAAAATAAAAATAAAGTAGGGAGTTCGGGAAGAAGGTGAATCCTAGTTTTCCTTTTCCCAGAACAACGCGTGGACGAAGCACTTTACTGGCGCCATGTTTTTCTGCATGACCATGGATCAACATCTAAGAAACAAAGTAACGAGTGAAACAGACGCGTGATGCTTTCGCAGAGAAAGAGAGGGCGCGAGATCCATTACCAGGTCAAAGAGACTTGCTCTATTTTATAGATTTCATCGTGTAATCTATGTATAGGTGCTACAGTGATGTAGTTAACTCAGTTTTTTCAAGGCTATATATCTACTGATAAATATATTTTCATTTAAATACACTTAGTCACCCGAATAAAGTCCAGTGTAAATTAATATGTAACATACGTCAATTAATGTGAATTAATTTAAAATTATAAGTTCCATAGCGATAATATACTTCATAATATATATCAGTACAAGTATGTTACTGACAATAAAATTATATCCTTCCGCAATGTATTGCGTTGTAGACAGATGTGGACAAAATACATACTCAATCCATTGTCTAATGTTTTTCAAGTCTGTATTTCTTTTAAGTAAGACAATCAGGCTGTATGCACATGTTTCTTACTGTGTTGCATAATAAGCAATGCTACACCATCGTATCTCCGAGTACTGGAGTACAAACGTTTAAACAATTGATATCACTTTACGTCATAGCTGTATTCTTTGTCTATCCATAAACTGAACCAGAACAGCTGAAAAACAACTAAAATTTCCCAAGTAATGTTAAGAGCACAAAACACATAACGATATAAAGAAGAAATATTTTTCATTTGTTTCTATGGTATTCAGTAAACAAACAGAAACTCAAGTAAAACTCTAAACGTCCCAACAATTTCCGGTCACCTTATGCCAACAAAATAAAGTATCTCGCGTTTTCTCAGCAACCGTAACGCTAAAAACCAAAACAAAACCCAATTAATAACGCGCTAGATACATTTTGAGCTTGAGCACTGTCGGCGGTGTCTTATAGATACGGCTGTACGAGATAGAGGTGTTGGCTTTACGACAGCGCAAGGCGCCAGTCTATGTAAAGTGATCTGGGCGAGATTAGGGCACCAGACAACCGTCTAATTTAGGCCGTTCGAGGTCCATCGTTTCCAGGAGAAATCCACGTAAATAACTTGTACGTTACAGCAGAGGCCGAAAGTGTCAGATGTAAACGTATTCTTGAAAACAACACATCTTTAGATTCTCGGAAATGTTTACAAGGGTAAATTACACCTTGTGTCGTTAATTTCTCTGGCGCAGTGATGGCGTGCCGGACCGTGACCCTCGAAATCTTGACTTGCCGCAAAAAACAAAACGCGTTCCGCACTTTTGAGGCCTTAGTTGCGCTGTAAGACTGACAATCCAATTCTATTATTCGATTAGAGTAAGTCAAAGGTTTGCCTTTAAATGTCAGAGAGTAATTTTATAAATATTCCCGAAAAACAAATATATAAAAACATGTAACTGACCACCATGTGGAAGATGCATTTACGTATCAAAGCGAGTGTCCAGGCAAGGAAAGCTTTTTCTTTTGCGTTCCTAACCTGAAGATGACCTAAGAAGATCGAAGCGTTGTTCTGTACTTTATCTTAATTAAAGTTCCAATACTCATACCAGCCGTCTTTAGAATTCATTAATACTGTTACGCTATTTTACTTAAACTTACCAATAACAGTACTATCACTCGTTTTAACCTTCTACTGCTAGAGAAAAATAATTGTAATTCAATAGATGATAAATAAAGTCCTGAATCATATTGTTATTATTACTAACCTCAAAAGATAAATCCCGCAAACAGATTCAACCAGTAAGAATTGTGGTAAAGGACTCTAGATTTATTTGTTTGTTTGGTTTAGAATTTCGCGCAAAGTTAATCGAGGGCTATCTGCGCTAGTCGTCCTTAATTTAGCAGTGTAAGACAAGAGGGAAGGCAACTAGTCATCATCACCCACCGCCAACTCTTGGGATACTCTTTTACCAACGAATAGCGGGATTGACCGTCACATTATAACGGCTCAACGGCTGAAAGGACGAGCATGTGTGGTGCGACCGGGATTCGAACCCGCGACCCTCAGATTGGGAGTCGAACGCCTAAACCACCTGGCCATGCAGGGGCCTCACAACTCTAGAAAAAAAGGATGTGCATATTTATATAATTTTATTGCACACTTTTATTAAGGTTCGTGGCTCAACAAACAGAGCTTAACAAGTCGAAAAATGATTACATCTGACTTTACCTATTCAGTCAACAGGAGTGACAGGTTTGTCATGTTTATTGTGAGAGAAAATAGTTTTAGATTTAATAGTATTGAAGTGACAATAAATGGTTAAATATATGAGGGGCAAATTTTTACTTCACTTGTTATGAAAACAAGAAAAGTTATTTTTCACTGTACTGAAGCTGATGTACAAAAACATTCGTTCAATACGTCTTTCTGAATCACCTCAGGGAATGAAAACACCGATACGTCATTCGCTGCGTCATGGTGCATGTGACACGTGCAACGAGCTCTAACAAGATGTCAGCATAACATACGGTCTTACTTGCAGGATGTATTCATTAAGACTTTATTAAACTGGTGAATAAACGATGTAAGATAAAACGAAAAATACCTTCTTATCATTCCACCACAGCTAGTTTAATTGGTGCTACTGTACAACGTGACCTCTGGTGGACCGTTTTGTAACTCCATTCTTTATGTGAATTTCTTTCAGCATATTTCTTGTATATATATATATGTATTTACTTCGTGTAGATGTAATGATAACTTTCATGGCGTTCTTTAACACGTATATAATAAAGTTTCATGAGCTACATATATATATATATATATATATATGTTTTATTTACTTTATATATATATACACCCGAGATCCGGTTATCGTTAACGAAAACCACAGATTCGGACCTTAGTTTAAGCAATCAATTTCGGCATTAATTTGAGATTCGAACAATAGATGATGACAATTTGGTAATAGTTTAAACGCTTCGAAACACACTTATTGTTGTGACGAATTGGCGTATCTCATATTTGTATTTTTCAGAGGGCGCTTTAATTGAGATACAAAATTTTGTTGGCTTAAAGAGAACAGGAAATAAACAAAATATCATCGATACGAGTGCCCTCTCAGTGTATTATTCGTGTTGGAACCATTCAACTGGACCAGTTAAGATAAAATAAAATTTCTTATGAAGCATTGAGGTGTCCTTTTTCTAAAACACATACGTACTTCAGTATATATCCTCACCTCAAAATATGTGAGGTTAACGCCCTTACCATCGTTTTCTCCTTTTTCTAAAACACATACGTACTTCAATAAATATCCTCACCTCAAAAAATGCGAGGTTAACGCCCTTACCATCGTTTTCTCCTTTTTCTAAAACACATACGTACTTCAATAAATATCCTCACCTCAAAAAATGCGAGGTTAATGCCCTTACCATCGTTTTCTCTTACCCCCTTCGTAGCTTATCGCAACTAACAGTATTTAACGGTGGTCACCTGTTCAACTAATTTATTGTTCGTGTAACATTGTAGAAACAAAACAAAAACCACTAACACATTTTACTGAAAACATAACATTTGCTTCTAACATAGCACAGAAATTCAATAATGAAACTCTATGTCTAAAAACATGACCTTAGCTTTACAAAAATTATTTAAACATACTTTAAATAAGTGTATATACATATGTATGTATAAAACAACGAAACATTCTGGTACTGTGAAACCAACGTTTAGTCAAAATAAGTTAGTACTGTGGACAAAACATATGGTCTAAAATCAAGGGTAAAAATAAATTAACCTGATACTGTAAGAACTTGACTAATAAAAGAATATTTTTTATTAAGAAGACCAAAAACAAAACCATTATTTCTTTATGTTAATAAAACTTCTAAACCACTTACTCTGTGTTTTAAAGCAAGATTTTTCATAGTAATGTTTTATAAAGATAAAACAAATTATATATATATATATAAGGTTCTTTATAAGATACACTTCAGCATGATAAATATTTTATAATAATGGTCTGCGTATGTCATACGTACATATGTTCTAGTAAATTTATAAGAAGAATGCCATTCTCTATTGCTTTAGGTAAATTACATACGAAAGAACTGTAGGCGAGAAGTTTTTCTAAATGTTTTTCTTTCGCACGAAATAAGGTCGTGTTTCAACAGCTTTTCAATGGTTCCGAGTGAAAATATTGCATGGTATATCATAGGATATCTAACACCGAGAAAAGGAAAACCTAAACACCAGTCACGTGATATGGATATTTGAGTAGCTAGTTTTATATAATATCAGTTTAAAGTTTGCTCGTGATTGGATAGAAGGAATTACAAGATCTACACCTCCTCGTACAATGCGTACACAAAGCACGTGCTTTAGACAGAACTTGAAACAAGCGACGCACCTGTAGAATCAATGCACTCGACAGGTGTGATGGATAGTTCCAGTGGGACAGGTGGTTGATATCCAATAGAAAAACGCTTTATCTTTCGTGACTACCATTTAGAGGTGTAAGGTAGGGAAAGCCACAGCGTGACATAACACGATTGGTCAATAGGAATAAGCCAATAACAAGTCTATTAACAGTTTACGTGACCTTTCTGATAAAGACAGAACTCTTAATGATTGAGAAATTTAAACTAATTTTTATTTTCTTGTGGTTACGAAACGCAAATTCTATTCAATAATAACGTACAAAGCGTACGGCGCAAACGTAAGCATAACTTTCATATAGTGAAAAATGAAAAACAGGATATTTATTTTACAGTTTAGCACTTTCTTCCATGACGAAACATTCCTTTCGACAGTGACCGAATCTGCAGATAAAAACAGTACAAGCCGCTAAGCCTAAAAACATAGCGTCATCCAAGATCAGAAGAACAGTTTTAGGGAGCTAGTTGTGAACTAGCTTTATTTTCACAGGCCTTCTCAACTGAACTGGTTAACATAATTATCAAGAAATAATACCCCGAAGCTATAAATATATTACGAGAGATTTGGTTTGTTTTTCAATTTTGCGCAGAGATACATGAGAGCGATCTGTGCTAGCCCGCCCTAATTTAGCAGTTTAAGACTAGAGAGAAGGCAGCTAGTCATCACCACCTACCGCCAACTCTTGAGCTACTCTTTTACCAACGAATAGTGGGATTTACCGTCACATTATAATGCCTCCTCGGCTAAAAGGGCGAGCATGTTTGGTGTGACGGGGATTCGAACCTGCGACCCTCGAATTACGTTTGAGAGATAGAGAGAGAAAAAAAACGACAATTGAGCTAAAATACTCGAAGCTACGACACTAAGCTCAGATAAGAGGTACATATATAGATATTGTTATCAAGCGCAAAATACGCTAATATATACAGGCAGGTCCAAATTAAGGGAAGATCAATCAGTGTCCTTCCCTGGGGAGGAGAAGCTAAGGGAAGATAAAAAAATAAATTTGCAACTACGTCACAATAATAATAGTAAATATTGTCGTTTCATATAAACCTAGTATTATGTCATTTTTCATTAATATATTCTCATAGTTTGTTCTGTGATAAATATTTGCTGGAAAATTTAACAAAGAAATTCGTTGTCACCACTTTCTATTTCTTTTAACTAATGTTTGTCTTCACTTTAAATTTATAATAAATACTATAATTAATATTTTATGTCCTCCACAAGTCGCTTTAGTTTGTGTTTTATTGAAACTGTAGTTAATAAATGTTCTTGAATTGTACTCGTATTATTTGCGAAATTCATTTCTGGGAGCCGCCCTCCCACTCCTCAACTAAGTCCATAATCCATCCCTGTACACACATATCAATGTTATGTTTGTATTTGGCAGTTATTTGTAACATAAACTTTGTTTGTGTTTTGAATTTCGCGCAAAGCTACACGAAAGCCATCTGCACTAGCCGTCCCTAATTTATAAGTGTAAGACTAGAGGAAAGGCAGTTAGTCATCACCACCCATCGCCAACTCTTGGACTTCTCTTTTACCAACGAATAGTGGGATTGACCGTCACATTATAAGGCCTCCACGGCTGAAAAGGTGAGCGTGTTTGATATAACGGGGATTCGAACCCGCGACCCTCAGATTACGAGTCGAACGCCTAAACACATCTGGCCATGCCGGGCCTAACATAAACCTCTACACAAAAGCAATGTACTTTTTTCTGCGTTTATTGAATTTTATGAAACAACAACAACAAATAAAAACATAAGAAATTCATGTCACTCACGAAATCGTTAAGAATATATCTTCTCATCTGACCATTATCTTTTCACACGTTAACTCATTTTTCTACGATCAATACACATTAATCACGTTCACTGTAATTTCGACCTGACGAATTAAAACCTACACTACACTTCAGATTTAAACAATCATCGATTTGACAATGATAAACGAGGCTTCACAGACATTTGTATCGATTGAAGAGGCTAATTAAATCATTCAAATCCATAACTATTTATCATTTGGGTTATAATAACTACGCACGATCTACTTTAGGCTGCGTATGACACTGAAGGTTATATTAGATTACAAAGTCTGCGTACAGCATAATAATTAATAAAATATTACGTTAGTAAAACGATCGCTATGTTTTATAGTAATAATAAACAAGAACGAACGACATGACAGAAAATGCAGATAAAAACCGGGGTTAATAAAGTTAGACAATATTCAGTCTCTATTGATCTGCCTTAGGCAACAAATTATGATTTCTTAACGAGCCGGTAAGGGTAATCCAAGAGTTGGCGGTGGGTGGTGATGACTAGCTGCCTTTTCTCTGAGTTTTATACTGCTAAATTAGGGACGGTTAGCTCAAATAGCACTCGTATAGCTTTGCGCGAAATTGAAAAACAAACAATGATTTGTGAAAGGGGGATACAAAATAATTCCTTTAGAAGTGATACGTATCTGAAAAAAAGTTATAAAACCAAGCTAACAGCGTTCTCCTAAAATGTCAATACCATATCTTCGTGGTGTGGACTTCAAAAAGGTGTCTTTTTTGTGTGTGCACTAAAACACCTCTATACATGATTCCGTACAGAACTGGTGTATACCTCTTTTACGTCCTATATAGGTTACACCATTTCAAATTTTATTTGAACAATAAATGTAATATGCCTGAGAACGCGTGTCCTGAAATCGAATGAAATTGCAGTCATGTTACAAGTAGCTTTATATTCCAAAGAAAAAGTTAGCTAAAAAGAAAATCCCTCTATTCACAACACACGTTATCAGTGAAAAGTAATGTGTTAAGAAACCAAGGTAAAAATGGTGTTGATTAGAAGGAAGAAAATTATAATGTTAGCTACGTTTACTTAAGATACTAAAACTGATTTGTAGAATATCTTATTTCCATTTGTATTTTCTTATAGACCTTTCAATGTAGAATTAAAATATTTTTACTAATTTTTAAGCTAAGCATTTTAAAGTAATTTTTCTCAAGAAGAGAAAGCGTTCTGACTTGCACCAAACGTAATGGGATTTAACTTCTTATATTTTAAAAACCTGTTTATGTTAAACAGTTTTTGACAGAAAATTTACCCTTCTCTTTGTCGACTACACTTTGGCCAACAAAACATTTTTTTTCAATAGAGATACAACTTTACTTTTAAATTTACGCCCAGCATGGCCAGGTGGTTAAGGCACTCGAGTCGTAATCTGAGGGTCGTGGGTTCGAATCCCCCTCACATCAAACGTGTTCACCCTTTTAGCCGTGGGAGTGTTATAATGTAACAATCAATCCCACTATTTGTTGGTAAAAGAGTAGCCCAAGAGTTGGCTATGGGTTGTGATGACTGACTACCTGCCTTTCATTATGGTCTTATACTGCAAAATTAGGGACGGTTAGCGCAGATAGCCCTCGAGTAGCTTTGCGCGAAATTCAAACCAAACCACTTTTAAATTTCAAACATACAGGAAAGGGTCTGAGAAATAAAGAAAAAAAATATATGTGCGTGAAAGTCGTTAAAAAAAACTGTTCGTAAAATCTTTAAAGTGCTGTCAGTGCACAAATTGTTAGAACCACGGGTTAGACATTCTTTTATTCTATTTGTTCAACACGAGAACAGAATGAAATAAAAGTACAGCTTTGATACAAAAAGCACTCGACTGACTAAAATTATGTCAATCATAAATTCTGCGTGCATTAAGCATTGGTCAGGTACAGTCAAACGTATACAATTTCAGACGGACACTTGGAAAACTTGAACATTATAAAAAAAAAACTGTGACGTAAAGACAGAAGAAAAACATGTCATACAGCATTAAACACACAAATAAAATTGCAAAATGACGGGAATAGAATGCACAGTGCAAGCCTTGTAGGTGAGAACCATCGACCATATACCTATCTCAATAATATTTGAGTGACATGTGGCGTCATAGGTGTTTGTTTTTTTGAATTTCGCGCAAAGTTACACGAGGATTATCTGCGTTATCCGTCCCTAATTTAACAGTGTAAGACTAAAGGGAAGGTAAGCTAGTCATCACCACCCACCACCAACTCTTGGGCAATTTTTTTATCAACGAATAGTGGGATTGATCGAAACATTATAATGCCACCACGACTGAAAAGACGAACATATTTAATGTGAGGGGGATTCGAACCCGTAACTCTAAGACCTGACCTTGCCAAGCCTCTAGATGTTGTCCATAGTATGCTTCTTTGTTGTTGTTTTTGTTGTATGTTTATTTTTTCATAGGGCGGAAAAGCGAAAATGCCACTAAAACGAAATAGAATAACATTTCTGAAGATTCCTTTTTATGGGCCCGGCATGGCCTGGTGGTTCGGGCGCTTGACTCATAATTTAAGTGTCGCGAGTTCGAATCCCCGTCATACGAAACATGCTCGTCTTTCATCCGTGGGGACATTATAATGTGTTGGTCAGTCCTACTATTCTTTGGTAAAAGAGTAGCCCAACAATTGGCGGTAGGTGGCCATGACTAGCTGCTTTCCCTCTATTCTTATACTGCTAAGTTATGGACGGCTTGTGCAGATAGACCTCGAGTAGCTTTGCGCAAAATTCCAAAAACAAACAAATCCTTTCTTATGACACTTTGAAAAGCCTAAGCAACGTTTAACACATTTTCACTTTTCAATACGCTGTTGTATCGTTTTTCAAACAACGAAATAGATGAAACATAAAAATGTAAACTTTTAATAATTATCGAGAAGACACACAAGTACACGGAAAACAAACAATGAAGCGTGTGTTTTCTTATAGCAAAACCAGATTTGACTATCAGCTGAGTCCACCGAGGGTAATCGAACCCCTGATTTTAACATTGTAAATCCGAAGACTTACCGCTGTACCAGCGGGGGACACAAATAATAAAGATCCTCTACAAATAAATAATCCTTCCTAGTGACACAGTGGTATGTCTGCGGACTCCCACCGCTAGAAGCCGGGTTTCGATACCCGTGGTGGTAAAAGCGCAAATGGCCCCTTGTGTAGCTTTGTACTTAATTCTAAACAAAGACACATAAAAAAGACGAGAAAAGAATTGTATAGAACAATCCTTAACCCTCAAAATTTCAAGTACAAAACAATTATGAGTTTTGAGGATTATTTTGAGTTCAAATACATTTGAACACCATGTTGAAATCTAGTGGTGCTTTATAGTTGCCAAAACACGTGTCTTTGTGCACCAATATTTCTTAAAACAATCATCCAGAGAGATTTCAATAAAAAAAAAAAAAAGTACACATATTTACGAAATTCCTTACCGTTACAGTTTCCTATATTTATTCATAAATGCTATGGTAATATGCATAGTGGAAACACCCTCACAAAAGTTTTTTTTCACTTAATACCCTCATATCTATTTTATAAATAAGTATATAATTCCTTTTGTGATTCATAATGTAGGATGTACGTTTCAAAAACACGTAAGCAAGTGATCACAAAAATATATCTAGTTTTAAATGTAGTAAAAGGCAACATGTATTCTTCTTCACGTGCTCCTACCTAGTACGCCTACCTCAGCTCTTGTTTTCTCCTCATAATTTGCTATCGATACAGGCACTAATAAATGAGACAACCTAACGTAGATGGACGCTCATCCCAGCGGTATAAAATCTCAGCTTGCGTATCCCTTACCTATATAACTACAACATAAATTTTCGCTGCTCTGTGCGTTAAACAAAATCACGAACGACGCGTGCCTAGCACGCGACGTGACTTTCAAATATTCGTTGATCAAGTTCCTTTCAATTCGTCCTACGTCTGACGGCCACATGTGCATATTCTATAGGTAAGGGAAATACAAAAACGGTTGTGAAAGAGACAGTGGTTGGAGTTGCTGGCTAGTTAGAACGCCGACATAGACTTACTTCCCGCTGAGGTTCGAAGGGACGCTGCTTATTTTCGAGTGAGTTGGGTGAAAGCGACACAACATATGTTAAAACCACACATGCGCGACACTCATAAAGAAAGAAAAACTTCGTCTTTACCTTCTTTTATTTTGTTATAGATGCTGAGAGTTACCAGGGTTACTTATTGTTACTGTACGTGTTACTTCTCGATTGGTGACGCCTCTTCATCAAAAGCATTAAGTACAGCAGCAGCACGTGCGTTGTCGCATCAGTTCTCTTTTTCTTCGAGTCTTTTCTGCGAACACACTACCACCCAGGACCAGGTGATAAAACCAATAATGTCCGTCGTTTTCTCTAACGCTTTACTTTCACTGCAGTGTGGAAATTGGTGTAAGGCGTTTCCTGTTGTTTCCCTTCAGAAGATATTCTTCCTGTTAAGCCTATAAATAGATAGGCAAATATTTCTTCCCTAACACGTTAACAATCCCTTCCCTCCAATTCAATGACTCAGCGGCAAATCTGGAGGCTTGTTTGTTTGTTTTTTGAATTTCGCGCAAAGCTACACGAGGGCTATCTGCACTAGATGTCCCTAATTTAGCAGTGTAAGACTAGAGGGAAGGCAGCTAGTCATCACCACTCACCGCCAACTCTTGGGCTACTCTTTCAGCAACGAATAGTGGGGATTGACCGCAACATTATAACGCCCACGCGGCTGAAAGGGCGAGCTTGTTTGATGCGACGGAAATTCGAACCCGCGGCCCTCAGATTACGAGTATAACGCCTTAACCCACCTGGCCATGCCGGGCCTATCTGAGGGCTTATAACGATAATAGCCTGGTTTCGAAACGCATGGCGGGCACAGGATAGATAGCCCATTGTGTAAGCTCTCTACTTAACAGCGGACAAACAAACACGTAAAAAATAAAACCATGTTTGAAATATCTAAATGAAAGACGTTTAATTTAGAAATACCGAACTAATAATATCAATTCATTAGAACTGCAATGATTATGCGTAGAGAATACAGACAAACCTTTTATCACGATATTCTGATCTCATACAAATTATGTAGTTTATTTAAAGGGATCCCAGGCGTGCATACAAAACATTGGGAAATATCATGATAAAAGACAAAATCAGAAATCTAATTTACAAATGAATATAATTTTTTCCTTAAGCTTCATTTTATCTTATTACCTTTTGACAATATATTTCTCTTCATTCTTTTATTATCCATTTATTTATTCTTAACCTGAAGATGACCTAGGAAGGTTGAAACGTTGTTCTCTTCTTACCAGTAAAAGTGTTAATATCCATACCAGCCGTTCTGAGATATAATTTTATTTCAAAATAAAATAAAATTGTTACTCGTCATCAAAAATTCAGCTGTTCTTTTCTCTCTCTCAATCCCCCCCTCCCCACGTGGCTCAGTGGTAAGATGAGGAGTTATAACACTAAACATTAGGCCTAGAAACCCGCGGTGAGCAGCGCACAAATAACCCTTATATAGTTTTGCGCTTGACAACAAATACAATTTTCTCAGTCATTCCCGTTAGAAATATCAAAGATAGCGAGTGATCCAGGTGAATAGTGCTTACATTTATAGGTATCAATGCTCGTTAAGTCTCCTTTGTATGTGGCGAAAAAGTCTTATTTTGGTTTGACATGTTTACTGTTGAAACGCATGCTCATAGAACATCATTCACACAAGCATGCAATCACGAGCTTTTATGTCACACTGCATGGATCTACACCCACACTACATCTACACTAATTCCACGTGTGAAATTTTGATTCCGAATTTGAATTTTTACAACTAAAACACGCAGAGGTATATGCTTATGCCATCACAGTACCTAAAGAAAGTACCACAAAGTTGTTAAAACCGTTTTCGTTAAATAACAGTTACATTAGCAGCATTGCAAGGATTCAAAACTCGCGATACTTTTCGTGTTCTTATCTTGACACTACTTTACTTGGTCTATATATAGCACGAGACGTGCATGATAACAAATAGAACGCAACTTTTCCACAAGCCGATGTGAAATTATTAAAGATATTGATTATATTACTACTTTATTACAAGGATAAAGAACCAAAATGGCCAACGCTAGAAGGGTGTTGTGGTAGGTCGCGTACCCTCAAATTTCACTTCGGCCCACCCAACTTTATTGTCTCGAAGAATTTAAAAATTCGTGTTGTCAATTTTAAAAGATCGTGTCACAGTATGCTGGCCCCACAAAACTTCCCCCGTCTTCCTCACCCCCCCTCACAAGTGAGACGGGCTGAAGCAAAATCTTAATACAAATAAAATGTTCATTGTATTTGTTTGGATTTTCTTCGTTTTTCTACAAAAAAATATTTAATAGAAACTGTATTTTTGCAGTTGGGGGGCTGAGGTAAACTGTGTAGGGGTTTCCCAAAATGCCATCAATATGAAGTATAGATGGTAAATTATAATAATGTAAATACCAAGGTACATTTCAGAAAGGTGTGCTATTTTGAACTGCGTTTTCAAGTGTACGCCACAATCATCAGTACAAATTTGGATGGCTGATGTAAAATGATCTCACAGAGGACACAACACCGGCTAAATGCTTCATAGTTTCGACCTATACACAATACACTTATACATGCATGCTATGTTTTACTTTTCAATAAAAGATAAATGAAATTAATGGGTAAATACCTGTGAAACCTTTGGTTTATCAAGTAAAATCCCTGATGATTTGTTGTAACTTGAAATTAGCGTGGTTGTCTAATTTTCGTCAAAGCTCAAGATTGAATGGCATTACACAGGGAGCAGCAATACAGTGCATGAGTTTCAGTGCATTCAGTACGTTGCTACAGAACGCATGACACATACTTCCGTCTTGATGAAGACGTTGAGTTCTACAGATCTATGTCTCTTTGATGTTAATTATTAAGCAACAACGACGATTGTGTATCCCATATTTTATGAATATATGTAGATAACAATATTGGGGAGGGGGCTGAGGGGGGCTCAAGCCCCAAGTCCCCCCTTGGCGCCTCCACTGTGTATTTGTATAGAATGCAAGAAACAATAAAGTTTAAGTTATGTTTTGACCGTATTTCAAGTTCACAAGTGCATGTTTTCATTTAATACTTAATGGTATCTTTCATCTAGCATCGATTTCCTTTATTTGTTATTTCCACTTGGTTTTATACATAAAGCTACAAAATAAAGAAAATCCTACTCCAAAGATCAAACAACTCTAGTAATTTTTTTCTAGTGTTAACCTCCTTATAACAGAATTTCCTCCCCTTCGCACAAAGTGACATTTTTCGTTCAATTTCTCACAACGCCTAAAACAGATAGTTATATACCAGTTCAAAAAATCCCTAAAACGTTACTGGTTAAGATATTCTGAACTTATCAAATTCAATGAGAAGGTTTGGCTTGTGTTATCAAAAACCCTTTCATCGCATTTGACCTGTTTGTGTCACGTGCCCATTTCTCTAACAACAATGCAAGTATCAAAAATATAGATATCCCAATAACCTGTATGTCTTCTCACCCCCTTACATATAATTTTAAAATTATAATCGCCTCTAGCAACCGGTTTATTTCAAGGCGTTTTTAAGATACCCCACATTTCTCTTTTAGTAAGACACCATTGATTTAAAGGTTTAAATTACCTTAAAAAGTCTGTTCTCACGTTCAAGTAGCAAGAACAAACAGGAATAGTTCTAGCCATGTTGGTGATTCAGGTAGCAAGAACAAACAGGAATATTTCTAGCCATCTTGGTGATTCAGGTAGCAAGAACAAACAGTAGTAGTAATTGTTACCTGGATCACAAAGATGGCCAGAACTACTACTGTTTGTTCTTACTATCTGAATCCCAAGATGGCCAGAACTACTATTACTGTTATTCTGGCCATCTTGGGATTCAGATAGTAAGAACAAACAGTAGTAGTTCTGGCCATCTTAGTGATTCAAGTTATAATCTTAACATTTTAGAAGATGCTTGTGTTTTCGACCTTTTATCCTAACTAGTTGCAGAAAAACCAATACGTTTCACTTATGTGCAAGATATCGTGTGAATTTACTGTAAGGAAGCATAATTTTATCTTCTCCTGTTCGTTTAACACGAAATAATTGCACATCCTGTGTTTATGCAAGATATATACACGAAAGGAGCTTAAGAAAGAAAGAAAAGAGGAAATCGTAAACCATATCTCATATAATGTTACATCCTGAACAAACTGTATAACACCTACTAAGTAAGCCCACTTGTTTAGTAGGTCAACATAAACAGAATTATACAGATTCCTGGAGGTCGTTATATATATATATAGTTTGTTTTGGAATTTCGCACAAAGCTACTCGAGGGCTATCTGTGCTAGCCGTCCCTAATTTAGCAGTGTAAGACTAGAGGGAAAGCAGCTAGTCATCACCACCCACCGCCAACTCTTGGGCTACTCTTTTACCAACGAATAGTGGGATTAACCATCACATTATAACGCCCCCACGGCTGGGAGGGCGAGCATGTTTGGCGCGACTCGGGCGCGAACCCGAGACCCTCAGATTACGAAGCGACTAGATTTCATTGAAACCGACAGAAACGATTTGTTCTGAACCAAAGAGTAGTATCAAAATGACTGGATTTCATTGAAACCGACAGAAATAATTTGTTCTGAACCAAAGAGTAGTATCAAAATGACTGGATTTCATTGAAACCGACAGAAACGATTTGTTCTGAACCAAAGAGTAGTATCAAAATGACTGGATTTCATTGAAACCGACAGAAATAATTTGTTCTGAACCAAAGAGTAGTATCAAAATGACTGGATTTCATTAAAACCGACAGAAACGATTTGTTCTGAACCAAAGAGTAGTATCAAAATGACTGGATTTCATTGAAACCGACAGAAATAATTTGTTCTGAACCAAAGAGTAGCATCAAAATGACTGGATTTCATTGAAACCGGCAGAAATAATTTGTTCTGAATTATCAAAATGACTGGATTTCATTGAAACCGGCAGAAATAATTTGTTTTGAATTATCAAAATGACTGGATTTCATTGAAACCGGCAGAAACAATTTGTACTGAACCAAAGAGTTGTATCAAAATGACTGGATTTCATTGAAACCGGCAGAAATAATTTGTTTTGAATTATCAAAATGACTGGATTTCATTGAAACCGGCAGAAATAATTTGTTTTGAATTATCAAAATGACTGGATTTCATTGAAACCGGCAGAAATAATTTGTTCTGAATTATCAAAATGACTGGATTTCATTGAAACCGGCAGAAACAATTTGTTCTGAACCAAAGAGTTGTATCAAAATGACTGGATTTCATTGAAACCGACAGAAATAATTTGTTCTGAACCAAAGAGTAGTATCAAAATGACTGGATTTCATTAAAACCGACAGAAACGATTTGTTCTGAACCAAAGAGTAGTATCAAAATGACTGGATTTCATTGAAACCGACAGAAATAATTTGTTCTGAACCAAAGAGTAGCATCAAAATGACTGGATTTCATTGAAACCGGCAGAAATAATTTGTTCTGAATTATCAAAATGACTGGATTTCATTGAAACCGGCAGAAATAATTTGTTTTGAATTATCAAAATGACTGGATTTCATTGAAACCGGCAGAAACAATTTGTACTGAACCAAAGAGTTGTATCAAAATGACTGGATTTCATTGAAACCAGCAGAAATAATTTGTTCTGAATTATCAAAATGACTGGATTTCATTGAAACCGGCAGAAATAATTTGTTTTGAATTATCAAAATGACTGGATTTCATTGAAACCGGCAGAAATAATTTGTTTTGAATTATCAAAATGACTGGATTTCATTGAAACCGGCAGAAACAATTTTTTCTGAACCAAAGAGTTGTATCAAAATGACTGGATTTCATTGAAACCAGCAGAAATAATTTGTTCTGAATTATCAAAATGACTGGATTTCATTGAAACCGGCAGAAATAATTTGTTTTGAATTATCAAAATGACTGGATTTCATTGAAACCGGCAGAAATAATTTGTTCTGAATTATCAAAATGACTGGATTTCATTGAAACCGGCAGAAATAATTTGTTCTGAATTATCAAAATGACTGGATTTCATTGAAACCGGCAGAAACAATTTGTTCTGAACCAAAGAGTTGTATCAAAATGACTGGATTTCATTGAAACCGACAGAAACGATTTGTTTTCACATTGAAAGTGTGTTTTTTGTGTTGTTGTTTATTGCTTTACAGTATCTTGGTCTAAATATTCAGAAACATTCTCAAGTATATTTTTTCAGTTTACTATCAGGAATTGGACTTTCGAATAAAAACGTTTGTAAACTTATAAGATTCGTGAGTTTTAAAATGTTTATCGTGTGCGTAACATGGTTTTCTGCAAACAGACCATTGTCGTTCAGTTCACTAGGGATTTGAAAGTAAAATACCTTCCATCACACTTCTTTAGTATGGATCCCAGAAGAACAGTCATTTTCCAGTAGAATTCGACGACCAAATAACTTGAGACAGTTTTCTGAAGAGATTCTGAGGTTTTTCAGTCTTGGCAACCATTAGCGCCTCAAGTTAAGTCTCTTCCTCATGTTCTACGTTTCGAACCTTTGAAGAAACGAAGCGTGATTGCCACTCGCGGACTCTTTACGGTGTTAGAAAGTCAAATTAAATATTTCTATATACTGAAAAAGTCACACACAAAAAAAAACACCAGTTTATGTATTAAGCCACCTCGTTGTGGACATCCTGTACTTTCCATTGTCCTGCACTGTTGTGGTAGCCTATCTACAGAAATGTATTTCCCTAATAAACGAAATTACAAACCTTTAGTTAGTAATGTTAAAATGCTGAATGGCTATTATTTTACTTTAATGGGCAGCCTAAGCTGCTGGTGGTATATGAATACTATTTCACCTATAGCTCTGTTAGTGATTAGTTCTATTGTGACACAGCATATGGGACAACTAGGACGCTTCAACAGCTCGTTGAATTTCTCAGAACATTTTCTTACAAAACTTGCTGAACGATTCACTAAGTACTTATATGAGGGACGCTGTCAGTAATGTACCAGTTAGATCAGTCATTAATCGATATGGCTATTGCTGATGCTTACGGACGTCAAGTACTATATAAAGTGCCCCTCGCTAGTACAGCGGTAAGTCGACGGACTTACAACGCTAAAATCAGGGGTTCGATTCCCCTCAGTAGGCTCAGCAGATAACCCGATGTGGCTTTGCTTTCAGAAAAACACACACACTATATAAAGTAGTACAAATAACCTACCTGACTATATTAGTTCAAAACAATTTTCCCAATGATTGTAAGACCAGAAGTTTCCAGACAACGCGTGTACAGTTTTGAAATCACTGTTGGTAATATACTATAGATACCTATTGTTACCTGCACTTTGATCCTTGGGTCGTTATCTCCATGTGATCACTTGGAAATTCTTACAGCAGCTGTTCTCACCATATAAAAAGTTACCTCGGGGGTACTCGGGATACAATGGGATTGTAATCGCGCGAAACATGTTTCTTCTTATGTTAAAGCTTTTATTTTGTCAAAATATTCTTTCATAATGACAACAAAAATATGGCATGAAACGAAGATTAGACCGAATCACAACAAATTGAAAAATTTAACCATTTGTTAGAATCACTTTTTATGTGTTTTTAATAAAGTGACTTTCAAGTAATATTTTTTTATTAATGTTAGAGAGCTTTTACTCGTCTAATGCATAGATAGTCAGGAGATTAGAGAGCTCGACTCGCTATATGAGGATCGCGGGTTCGAATCCTGTCGCACCAAACATGCCCGCCCTTTTAGCCGTGGGAGCGTTATAACGTTACGATCAATCCCACTATACGTTGGTAAAAGAGAAGCCCAAGAGTTGGCGGTGGGTAGTGATGACTAGCTGCCTTCCCTCTAGTCTTACACTGCTAATTTAGAGACGGCTATCGCAGATAGCTTTCGTGTAGCTTTGCGCGAAATCCTAAAACAAACTAAGAGAGTTATCAACTGTATTCACTTATGATCAAGCCAACCCTTGGGCTACTGTTTCACCAACGAATAGTGGGATTGACCGTCACATTATAACGTCGCCAAGGCTGAAAGAGCGAGTATGTTTGGTGCGATCCTCAGATTACGAGTCGAGTACTTTAACCACCCGGCCATGCTGGGCCTCACCAATATGAACTACAGTAATTAAACAACATTCTAACTCACAGCAGTGGACAAAACAAATATATTTTTAAGAACAAGTCAATGGTTGAACTTCTTAATTCAGTTCAGGTCGTTGTCCACGTATCGAAGAAAAATTGTTAATTTGCAAACTAGAGCCCTAATTAAACATAACTAATTCATCCACTGACTTATTCTTAAAAGAGTTGTTTTATAATAATGTACGATTTTGAATGTAAGACCTCTATAAAGGTTTCGTATCAAGACGAGTTTTAATTGTAGTGAAATGTTTGCATTCGTAATTTAGATTTTTATACATAGCTCTTACTTGTGTTAAACAGTTTTCAAGTTAATCTTATAATTTATAATTTGATCGATTCTTTACACCTTCATATCATATTTTTGTTTAACAATTACTTTATTTCCACTTTATCTAGTTATTCTATGATATTAACATTATTTATTTTTATAATTGTAGCATGTCTTTGGATACATAGCAACCAGCAATGGAGTCCGTCCTTAATCTCTCACGCTGCTACAGCGGTAACTCTACGGATTTACAACGCTAAAATCGAGGGTTCGATTCTCCTCGGTGGACTCAGCAGATAGCCTGATGTGGCTATGCTATAAGAAAACACACGAATCGTCCTCAATCTCTGTTTGTGAGATCTTTGCATGTGTCGTGAAATTTATTATGCAAACATAATAACGTTTTCATAATCAAGTGTGCTCCATAGTGGCACAAAGTTATGTCTGCGGACACTTTTCGCCCGAAACCGGGTTTTGATAACCGTGTGTGGGCAGTGTATAGATAGCCCATCGTGTAGCATAGTGCTTAACTAAAACCAAACAATTCATCATCGAGTGAGAAACAAGAGTGTTCATTAAAAGTAACCTTGGAACAAATGACTGCATTATATTTATAATACGTTATTTATTGTATCAGAAGACAAATGTTTTTATTTTTCTATTTAGCTACTTTATTTGAAAATACCGCTTTTCAATACATATGTGAAAGTAAATGCCTGCTTAATCGGACAAAACGCTTCTTTCTAGCCACGAGCGCAATGTTGAGAAAGGGTATTGTTAACGTAAGGCATTGTGAGACACGACTTAATAGATCCTTTACAATAGTAAACGTTTCAGGGTGAATATCCGTTACCTAGGTGATCTTTAAGTGTTGTATCATGGATTCGCTGAATGAAGATTTATTTACTCTATTCAGTAAGCTTCTGCTCGTGACTCCATATATAGTTTTTAATGAATATGCAAACACCATACCTACGTTCTTTAACCGGTCTTATATTATTAACTCGATTCAGGGCCATAAGAAACGGTAGGGCCCTTCAGCCGAGCCACTTTTTTTAATGGTATGTATTGCTATAGCTTATGTATTAGTATTAGAATTTGCCTCTCATTTTTCAGTACATCACGTTGTGCATATGTGCAGTACTTGTGGTTAAAATGACTCAAGATTCAATCTCTAGCAATTTTTAAATCTTTCTGGGGGGATAACCCCCACACACATACACAACGAACTGCAACGTAGTAATGACCTCACCGTTTCTTACAACAATGTGATGAAGTGTTAAACAGAAATAAATTAATGTGAAAAGTATTGGTAATTCTTTTAAAGTTGTAACAGATTTCTTATTACACACTTGTTTGTGACAACGATACATAAATTAGAACATAAGTTTTAAAACGTATGCCGGCATCATTTCACGTGACTATGACAAAACTCTCTTTCCCGCGGTAACACTTAAAATAACGACCAATTACAAACGTACATCGCCACTAACAAAACACGTCATAACAATAATATTTGTCGCAGCAACGCACGTGGAAAACCAAACAGATAATCCCGACATTCTCCTCGTCTTGTTGAAATAAAGCGCAGATTTTCAAGTCGGAACATTCCTACTGTTTATAATTTGTTTGAATGAGAATGTTATAAATACGACAGAATACAAATGTTGATGTATTCCTTCACATAGAAACTATATTATGAAATATTAATTATACATTTATACTTGATATTAGGTTTTTTATATTTTTAATACCGTATTCTTTATCTAGTCACACAGTGAATTTTAAGTATCAAATGAGTGTATTTCAGGCCCACTACGTTTGTCATATCTAACGCCGACAACGTGTTTCATTGTAACACATGACACAAATAAATAGCATCCCAACCATACCCGTGTTTATTGTATCCCAGCTGGCGTGATAAGCACTGGATTGAGCAAAACGCGTCGTAAAAATGGATATGGCGAACATGGTGTACGATTGGAATATTAAGCATTTTTCAAAATTTTGAAAGCCTATTAAGAACGAGAACAAATATATATATAAATTAATCATTTACTTGAGTTGTTAAATATAATATGTCTACTAGATTCTCTACAATCACAAAGAATAATAAACGCGTAAAGATATTCGCTCTTATGGCCTGGTTACTCAAATTTTACGTATATGTTTTAAATAATATACCTTACCTTTCAGTTTAAAAAAGTGATACTTTAATGCAATTAATTTAAGGCGTTTTAATCCATAATTGAAAAAAGAAATACTCTGTTTGTTTATTTTTGAATTTCGCGCAAAGCTACACGAGGGATATCTGCGCAAAAAAAGTAAAGAAATACTAGAGTTTCGAAAACCTGCAGCTACACGTAGATAATAAATATAAGCAAATAGTTAAGTTTTTATTTAATTAAGTATGTCTGTGGACTCACACCGCGAAAAACGAGGTTTCGATACCCGTGGTGGGCAGTGCATAGATAGCCCATTGTGTAGCCTTGTGCTTAATTCAAAACAACAAAAACAACGGACTTGTGACAATAAAAGCTATTATAGAGTAGTTATTTTCGGTAGAATCTTTGTTTGTTTCCTGGTTTAAAATGAACAGAAGAAAGTAAATAAATATTTTTCTTTAGAATACGTTATGTATTAATATTAAATTGATCAAATATAAAACTAAACTACACTTGCAGTTCATTCTTATTTAGCTGTTTGAATAAGAACAATCAGAAAATTCTCACCCTCTCAGCCGTAGGGACATTATAATGTAACGTTCAGTCTCAGATTTCGTTCGTAAAAGAGTAGTCCAAGGGTTGGTGGTGGTTAGTATTGACTAGCTGCCTTCCCTCCAGTCTATCACTACTAAATTAGAAATGATAGACTTAGCTTTACGCGAAATTCAAACCAAACCAGACTTATGCTGGTAGCATACAGTGGAAACCGAAGTTCTAAGTTAGTCAACTATAACTTTGATTTATCCCATTACTGGTGAAATATGGTATTTCTAGAAGCGTATAATTTTCGAACCTAATTATACATATCCTTAATGGCCCTTCGTATTTTGTTACATAAGTATATATATGTGTGCGTATGTCGCTACAAATAATGACCTATTCTTTACGTTTTTTAAACAGTTTTGTAGATTTTGACTTTTGAACGCTAGATTAAAAAAATAGTTATTTGTATACGAATCATAAAACTAACTGCATATGCTTGTGGTTGTACTACGAATACATTTCCTATTTGAAGAAAGTTTCTGCAGATTTAACCTTTCACCTTTGCATATAATGTTCATGACCTTAGGCCTCTTATTATCATAATATTTTGAGGCCAGAGCACCAATCACGCTTATAAACCTGCAGATATCAACCACTGCACGCGGTATACCTTGGAGTGTTTTCTTGACTTTGCATCTTCGAACTATCACGTTTCGAACTTATTTCACAGGTATTTAATTGCTCAAGACCTGTGGTGACCTTAGACCTGTTTATTCTAACGTTTATTTGAGGGCAGAGCAGTAAGCACACTTATAAACACGCAGAAAGAAACGAACGCTTTGTATTATGGAAACTTTTGTATTTTTGACATCTCACCTTTGAACTGTGTTTCTCAGTTCCAAATTATTTCAAAAGTTATTCATTGAATTAGGGCTAGTAAAGCTAAGCCTCTTTGATCTCATGTCACTTCGAGAATGTAGTAAACAGCCCATCTAGATACAAGCAGACGGCACTGAACACTATAAGTTTGTATCAATCAAACCTCGATATTTTGAAAATTGAATGCCAAACTTTTCAGACTGAAAATGACGCTCCTAAACCTAACATTGTTGCATAACCCAGTGAAGGATTATGGCTGACGACTGTTTTCAATCAAGCGAGCTTACCATTAAAATACGTTTCGTACAACGTAGTTATAAACTCTCCTTAATGGGCCTTGACATATTGTTGCATTAACAGATACGTAATTTCAAAATATTAACGTTAAACTACATGAAAATTTCCAGCAATCAAATTTTCTGATATTTGACTCTTCTTTGGCAGGCACTCAATGGAAAGTTGGCACGTGATTTGGTAGCTAATGTGCATACTTAAAGGCATTGATTATCACTTTAAAATATAATTCGATCGATACTCGTACCTTAAGCCTAACGCTAACGTTCTACACTTATTCGTTCACTCCGTTTAGCAAGGAAGTCTGTTTAATGATACTGACAGCCAAGTGATCAATCGTTCGGGAAGATTCTCTGTCTTAACGCAGACAACTGGCGCCCAATCCTTCTAACATCAGAACTGTCAAGTGTAGGAGTTTTAACACCAGTGATGTCACGAACAAAACGGTACATTACCCGAGTGAATGAGGAACACTTTTTCTAACTCCTTTTAAAGGAATTTGATTATTCTCGCCAGTTAAAGAGTATTTATTACCAATAGAATACAGCAGAAAGTAATGTGTTTTTTTAAGCTAACTAATACAGTTTTTCTACAAGCAGAAATACTGGAAACTTTCCAGTTTCTGGCAGTTCATTTCGTCACTCCTCGCCCATTTCGCCCGCATCTGGAAATCATCAAGTAGCATATAATTGGTGCATGAATCAAATATAAGAACTGTAAGACCATACAGGTGCTGGAAAAAGAAAAACCTTCATTGCGTAGATCCCACTCGCATGATGACATCCGTATTGCAACAGAATATTTCAAAACATCACATAAATTATGCTTTCGCAGCTTTTCACGAGAGAAGTGTTGACGGTATTAGACGCAAAGATTCTCGCTATCAAACTGTATAATTTAACATCCATGAGATTTGGTCTGTTTTGAA